>NC_060891.1:13531878-13831878 GCF_014805685.1 Silurus meridionalis | reverse complement strand
GCTTGTGCAACCCTAATGGCTGGGGTTGGTTCCCTGACCGGGGATCGAACCCGGGCCGCAGCGGTGAGAGCGCCGCATCCTAACCACTAGACCACCAGGGACAACAACTTAAAAATAATCATGCCACGAATGTTGTGGCAATTTAGAGTCCATAGTTTCTTCCATCATTTATTACTCCTAAAATGATTTGCTTGCTGTTGTACTGATGCTTAACTGTATGTTAAATAGTGCTAAATAGATACCACCAAGCGCCACTCAAGTTCAAGTTCAAACTTCAAACTCACCCTGTTTGGTGGCTTGCTGCCTTCTATTATCCACTCATAAATACAAAGGAACTTTTTCACGCATCTGGTCTTTTTCTAAAGTATTTCCATTTGGGGAAATACTTTAGAAAAAGACCAGATACGTGAAAAAGCGACTTAAATACAGTAATGAATTACATTTACTTTGTTACTGTTCACCACTGCCATGCTTATATTTTTTCACTAAAGAAACAGTAAAGGTCAACAAGATCTTGAAACAAGTTTCAATTCAGGCATTGGGATATGCAGGACCGTGGTACTGTTGTCACTGGTGAACTTCACCCCTTTTACAACAGTACATTTGTCTGCTTATGACAAATACTGTAGTCTATTCTCTTACCCTCCTCCTGCCTCAAGAACTTCCACCACAACCTGCTAGAACTGTCATATTATTGTCCGCTACAGATTTTCTATTTTACTACTGATTTGCTACTTCTTACCTTCATCTGCATGCTCTGAAGCTCCTGGAAGCTGGCCTGAGCCTTGGCCTGCATGGCGCTCACCTCCTTCTCCATGGCAACCCGCTGCTCCCGTAGCATGGCTTCTGCACGGTTGCTCTTCTGCTTCTCGGCCTGCAACTCCTACACGCAACATACAACAAACAAAATACATAATAAATTACTTTTAAACTAAATAATAAATACAATGATAAAACGTTAAAATGAGAGGAAAAAAATAGAAACGGACCTTTTAGATTTAATTCCAGAAATTGAGGCAATGAATTTTTGATTGCAGTACCTGGCTAAGCTGTTTGACTTTGTCCTTGGCGATGGAAGATTCTTCTTTTAGGGTTGTTAGAAGACGCTCTTTCTCTGCCAACTGCTGAGGTGACGGCTCAAACTTGGCTGCAGACTGATAACAGAACGTGAACAATATGCAAAAAGGACTATAAATCTTTTATGGAACGCATACAAAATATGCTGATAATCATGGACGTTTGTCTTACTTTATACCAGTTATCCAAAACGTTAGGGCTTTTGTCACGAAGAAGAGAGACCACAGAAACCACATCAGCATCAGATAGCACCAGTCCGCCCAGACTGGCTAGCAGCTCCTTCAACTTTACTCGGGAGTTCTCTGTGTACACACACAAAGTCACAAGATTTGTGCTTAAATCTGTTCATGTCAGCAATTACGCTTACATTCGGTTGTGAATATAATGAGTTGAACCAGGTCAAAATGTTTAGTAATAAAGGAGATGAAAAGCACAATGAGGAAAACAATATATAAAACTAGGTCTAATTTGAGCAGACAGCCATACAATCTAATCATTTCAGTGTATTGTACCTTTGTCAGTTTCATTTTTCTGCTTCTTGCTCTGTTTAGCGGAAGCCCGAGATGGGGAAGGAGCAGCAATCTCATCCTTCTTGCTGCTCTGGTGGTTTGCTGGAGGGACAGCATCAGTCTGGCTGACTGGAGAAGAAGACTGGACCTGAGCCTCCTTGACTAAACACAAACACACATACTTATGAATGACACATTGAAAACAAAAAAAAAATGCCTATTTGGATTTTAAAGACAATGCAATGTACCGTAATTCCCGGACTATTAAGCGCACCCAAATATAAGCCGCACCCAATGAACTTGACAGATTTTTATTTTGAACATAAATAAGCTGCACCTGTCTATAAGCCGCAGGTCTCTACACTGAAACTAATGAACTTTACACAGGCTTTAATGAAAGACAGTGTCTGTAACACGGCTTGTATCTAAACAGTAGCCTACCAAGAAAGTAATTGTTCACTGTCTTCCTCCTTCCTTTCACAACAATTTCTCTCGAGAGTTTTTCTTTTGGCATCGTTGTGCGTTTAAAAACCGCCATCGATGAATCTTTTCTCCCGATGCCGTGCAGCTCAGAACACAGGTGAAGTGCGTTTTTTCATGCCCGGTTGTTTTCAGCGTGACGAATGATTCGCATTTCCTGTAGACAGTCCGAGTGAGCGGCAGGTCAAATGTCAGAGGAACATCATCCATATTTATGATGTGGCCCGATTCAGTGGGAGCGCATCTGATTTAATATAAAGAATTTCTTTGGTCACCTGAACCGGCAATTTCATTGGTCTAATGTTATAGGGCTCAGTGTTTTGGCTTGAAGTTTGTGAAACCGAGAAAAGCCCAGAAAAAATCCATAAATTAGCCGCTTCGTTGTTTAAGCTGCGGGGCTTAAAGCGTGGGAAAAAAGTAGCGGCTTATAGTCCGGAAAATACGGTATACATAAAAACTTTAACAGAATCATCTGTGAAGGAAGGACTTCCTTGGAGTTTTCTATTTCACCCGTTTGTCCAAATGTTTACACTTAAAACAGGAGCATGTTTTCACAAAATACGTTTGTTAGACCGGCTAAGGTATTAACAGTCAATGAGGCCCATGTCTTACCAATGACAGCAGCCTCGGTCTTTTGTTTCTTGCTCTTTCTCCTGCCACTGCCAGAAGATGTAGCGGGTGCAGAAGGAACGACGGCAGGAGCAGCACCATCCTGCAGTTTTAGCTCTGCCTGCACAGGTTCTACCTTCTTCACCACAACAGGAGACTGGTCAGGCTTCACCTCAGCCAGAGGCTCTTCTGCTACACACCATAGCCAAATACTAAATTAGGCACAGGCCTGCACTAATTATACTTTACACATTATTAAAACTTGACAAGCTGAAGAAAAAAAAAAAAAAAGTGATTTTAACAGATATCAAAAACCATGAGCACTTTTCGGTGTGTTTATATGCCACTAATTGATAAAACTATGCTTGGTAAAAATAGCTACAATCAGGAAAGACAGCACTTGCAAGTTTGTGCTAATAAGGGGTCTGGGGATAAGACTTGTCCCTTCAGTCTGCTATAAATAAAGATATGATCTGATTAAGCAGACGAGGCCGAATGGGTGACCATAGACACTAATTAAAGTCATGTATTTTTGTGATATGATTACACTGGTAGCAGCTTGAAATACACTGCAACCAAACCTTGACTTTCAAGGATTCTGTAAGAAAGTGTGAAAAGGGAAAACATTCTCAAGATCTAAACAGCACATGATCAAAAACTTGGCCCTTATACTTTGCACACACCCTAAACCCAGACACATGTCTGAACAAGCCACGCACCAACACTGAATCTATGATCTTTCTAAAAGTATGACTTTCTAACCAGCTGCATGTCGCATTTCGTTTCTTCGTTAATCAATCACAGAAAGAACTAATTCTAACGAGGATGAAACAAAACACGATAAAATGAAATGACAGGTTAATCATTAACTTCATCCATAACAGTCTTCAGAAAAAACCCCAGTCTGAAGGACAGCTCTGTCCAACATCATGCTCACAGCTATACTGTATGACCAAAAGCTATATAGACATGTGATAATGCCATAATATAATGTCAATATGAGATATCTGACAGTTTATCAAAAAAAGATCCAGTTTGCTGTTCTCACAGCTTCTAAATAAAAAAGTTAAACATGCGGATGGACTCCTCTACCTCAGCTATATCTATAATAAATATCGCTCACAGCTAAAATGCACTGTACCAATGGAAGATCAATATAGTTTTGGTATTGCTTTAGTCTCAGGGGTTGCCAAATGACTGCTTCTCAAATGAAACAGCAGAGTAACGAGCATTGCAGGACAGATAACTGATGATCATATACTGAATCAATGTAACTAGCGTAATACTGTATATTCGAGGTCAAAACTCTCCTAGAGTGGGACGACATATTGCTTTTAAATGCTCCATTTCTACTGAGATGATTAAAAAATGCATCGTGTATCTTCTTTTTTTGGCTTCTCCCATTAGGGGTCGCCACAGCGGATCATCCGTCTCCATACCCCCTGTCCTCTACATCTGCCTCTTTCAAACCAACTACCTGCATGTCTTCCCTCAGCACATCCATAAATCTCCTCCTTGGTCTTCCTCTTTTCCTTCTTCCTGGTGGCTCCATCCTCAGCATTCTCCTACCGATATACCCCATGTCCCTCCTCTGCACATGTCCAAACCATCTCAATCTCGCCTCCCTCACCTTGTCTCCAAAACGTCCTACACGCGCTGTCCCACTAATAAACTCATTTCTAATCCTGTCCATCCTTATCACTCCCAACAAAAACCTCAACATCTTCAGCTCTGCTACCTCCAGCTCCACCTCCTGTTTTTTACTCAATGCCACTGTCTCTAAACCATACAACATCACAGGTCTCACCACAGTCCTATAAACTTTCCCTTTCACTCTTGCAGATACCCTTATATCACAAAACACTCCTGCCACTCTTCTCCACCCACTACTATATTATTGAATAAACTATATTACTATATTAATAATAAACTGCTAAGCTCTGTCATTACTGTACTTACAATAGAACACTATTACAATTAACAGGTGGTGACACTTGTTCAACTATCTCTTAACAGCAGTTGAATCAATGATTCTACAAGATATTTATATTTAGTGACAGTAAATCCAATCATCAAATATATGCAATTTGAGCATCATCATATCTGAATATAGTTGACCTATACAGTGTACTTAATGTCCTTGTGCAAAATGCAACTATTTAGTATAATAGACTGAAAGCCTGTATTTTATCTTCTTAAAACAAGTGAATATAATTGTGCATTACTCAGAATAAAATGTCCTTACCAGCCTCACACTTCTGTTTCTTAGATTTCTTCTTGCCAGTAGTCTCAGCTGGAGCTGGAGGTGTAGCTTGAGCCTGTGGTGGGCTGGGCTGTTTGGTAAGGGGGATGGGCTGCTCCTTACGAACAACAGGCTTTGAGCCATTGATTTCCGGTTTCCCGGTGCTGACAGGAGCAGGAGGAGGAGCAGCTGCTGCCACCGAGGCAGACGCTGCAGCTTTAGCCTTCTTCTCTTTTTTCTTCCTCTCCCTCACTCCTGTTGGTGGTTCCGATTGCACAGGGACAGAAGGTGGCTGTGGCTGTGGCACAGGCACCACCTCAGGGAGCTCGTCAGTTAAGGTCGAGCTGGTAGCCTCAACCAGATCAAAATCTGGCAGGTCTTCCTCAGATTCACCCCCTTTACCCCCACCACCTCCGCTTCCACTAACCTCCTTCTTCTTGTTCTTTTTTTTCTCACTCTTTTTGCGGGTATCCGTCTTCACTGGTGGCAACTTCAGATCTCGTTTCTGGCGAGCCAGGACTTCATCGTAGGAGGTCTCCTTCATGAACAGCCAGAAGAAGAGGAACATGAGGATGATGACCAGAGATGGGGCCAGAATAAGGAGGTACTGTGAATCGGTCACGTCGATCGCCATTCTGCACAGGCAAAGGAAGGAAGACAATAATCATACAAATGTACAGTTCACAGACAAATCCAAACACGGATCCTGGAAGAGTATGCACGTCAGTTTCCCCAAACATACTATAGGAGGACGAGCTCCCCATTTCAGCAAAGTAATGAGAGTACATTTCTATTATGTTTTAACCTATGCAAATCAGAAAATAACAGAAAGCCATTCAGGATTCAACCTGGCAGCAAATTGTACTTTGATCACAGAAACGGAAAATCAGGTTAAAAAACAACAAGAAATCATCACTGAGGGTAAATAAATAAAAATACAAATGAAGTACAATATATTAATAATCTATGGCGTACAAAAGTGCATTTAAAAAGAGAAAGATTAATAAACATTGAAAGAAAATAGTTAATTTCAAGATTTATTAATGTCTACAGTTGCACAATCAGTGATCAGCACTATTTTTGACTCTATTGGAATGCCCTGGCTACAGCACAGCTGGCCAAGAAAATAGTAAAAAAAAAAAAAAAAATGCTGAATCCTGGTTAATTTGCTTAGTCGACCCATGCTGCACTGTCATCTTCTACTTCATTAGAGCAAAAGCAAGCTTGTCAGGCATCTGTGGCAAAACGTGGTTGTAAACATTGATCAATAATCAACCAGATGGGATTTAGAGAAGCCGAATAAATACTTAGAATAATAATGGAGAAGTCCAAAGCACTGAGAAATATAATTGCACCTGTCTTGAACACCCTCTATTAATATTTACTGGTTAATAAATAAATCAAAAAAAGAAAAGCAATCAAAAGTTGCTCACTTAAATCCTATTTACAATTTCGTACTGAATGGAGACAAAAAACAAAAAAAAACAAAAAAAAAAAAAAAGCAGCAGCACTCAAATGAAAAAAAAAATCAGCATTTTAGAATAGGTAAGTATTCTTAGCTTCCTGAATTAGTTTTATTTGAAAACCTCACTGACTGAACAACAAACTAAAAACAGGCCATAGATTTTGTCTTGTTCTCTCCCCCAACACTGCAGTTTAACCATGGAATGTTTTAAAGGAAATATCCAAAAGGTTGCTCCATTTAAGCACTTAAAATCCAACTCTAAGGCCTGTCAAACACTTTCAGACCTGTCGCCTAAGAAGCAATCGAAAACAGATGTGTTTGTTTTATCAGTGTTTAACTTATCAGTACTATATTGAGTTCAGCCCTAAAGACTTCAGCGTGTACATAGAGTGATTTAAAATACTTTAAAATCTTTAATAACTATTGCAGTTCTCCATACATTTACAGCACAATTCTTTAGGACAATGTCCGTAACAAATGTTTTGGTTTAGTAATTGTATGGTGACAAAGTTGTGTAGCTGGGAAAGTACATCATGTGTAGCCCAGACAAGTTACTCAATGCTGGAAATCTGGATAAAAATATTAAATCTGGACAATGTTCCTATTAGAAACAGGAATTATTTTCTATTACAGAACCTGAAGTCTGGACATCCTTGGTTAACCCCTACTCTTTTTGTTGCGAGTAAACGCCACCTTTTTTCAACTGTGTGGTGTTAAACCAACGTCAATTATCTGTTATGTAAGTAAATTCCACACATAGCTGCAGAGCCACCAAGCATCAATAACCGAATAAAACTATTTAAAGACCAGAAAACACAAAGTAGAATACAGAAGGTTACATTAAAGCCCGATCAATTTCTTAAATCTGACTGGTCCGAGTTCAGTCAATAGCGGCTCTCAAGTACATCACAAGTAAATATTAAGGTGCAAGTGCTAATGTGGCATCTTATCTATGTTAACCAATCACAGCGACTAATATGACATGATCTTATAATAATGACAGATAATCGAATAAAAAAAAAAGTTTGATAAAATATTAATAAAACTACTAATAAAATAATTGTATTTTAATAAACACTTTCTATAATGAGAAAAATATAATTTACAGAAGGTGTCAGCAGTTTGTAACCATCCGTAAGTTTTCCACCCTAAGAGAGTTTTCAGGACAGAAGACTTTGCACATGTTAATTCTGTTGTAAAAAGACAAACTATTATTTTGGCTCATTGACTTGGAGAGAAACGGAGTGAAAGAAAAAAAAAACTGCTACTACAATAAAGTACAAATAAATGTACACACTGAAAGTGTGAAGAAAAAAATAAAAAGAGGAAAATACACTTCAGGATGTTCCTGGATGATAAACTACTTTGGGTTTGTTATTGCAGCATCTAACCAGCTGTTTTATGATATTTTTCTCTGAGCCCCACCAATCAGGTTGTGAAGATGAGTAAATTAGTGTACACTTAAAGTATATTGCATACATTTAGTACAAAATACTGAGCCTACACAAATATATTAACCTGACTAACCTACTCGACTGACATTTCAGTCTTGCACATTGTATGATTTTTATTCATTCAAGCACCAAAGAGAGCAGCACACTGCCTCAGTCCAAAGTACAGTGATCTCCCACAGGCATAGGTGTGGCACTTTCTGCTCTGAACTCTGAATCCTGGCACACGGTCTAAGTAGTGAAAACACTATGAGTGGCTGCTCGAGCTCTGGACCGCCAATCACCTGGTTGAATCCTTATTTACATGTGACGCTTCAGAGAGCAGGATGCACACTCACTGCAAGGGAGTCCTGCAGCAGGGAAATGAAGCCAGGAAAACACTGTTCTCAGACTACTACTCTTTGAATTACAGAATTTAGTACGGCATGCCTGATCTGGCAAAACATAAACACCTACAACAACACAGACGGAGAACAGGAGGTGGTCCATTTCACTCCATTACTATAAGAACCTGAAATTAAATACTGTATGAAGGCAAAAGAATCCTACTGCTGGCAAAAGAACACAGGACCCCAAAATTGGGGTCAAGTTGGCATCATATTTAGACGTGCTGGGGTTTATGAGCTTTTCCCATATCGATGAATGGGTATCAATACGTCTGCCTCGTGAGAATAAATAAATATTTTATAACCTATTAAGAAGGGGTTTGCTAAGATGAGTGGAATCAGTATATGAGAAGATGATAGAATCAAGATTGAGCTGAAACACACCAAAGCTTGAGCTGGTTACATTTTAAATGTACTACTATCAGAGTGTGCAAAGTTGCAGACCATGTAAAACTTCTCTGAAGGCAAACAAAAAACAGGAACATAGACTTGTGGCAGTTCTTAGCTCCACTCACACACACACACACACACACACACACACACACACACACACACACACACACACACACACACACACACACACACTTCCTTTTGATGGAGTTTACCTACACAGGAAGAGGGTATGAGGTAATATATTCCTTTTGGTCAGGCCTTTACACAATGCAACACAAACACAAATGATATTCAGTTGAACTGGACAGACATGGCTATGACGTTGACTCCAGAGACTTTTCCAAGTATGTAGACTGGGAGAAGTGCACAAGATGCAGACACTATTAAAAGACACCAATCACCCAGTTAGTGAGTTAGTTATTTATAACAGAAAACCTGACACGCATATAGAACCATGGTGAGATCCAGGAAGTCAAATGCACGGGGTCACTGTGTTTCAAAATAACGCAATACAGAATAAAAAAACACACACACACACACTACAGATTTATTTATTTTAGTCAAGATCACTAGATGTGAAAAATAAAAAGTTTGAGGTGTTCTGATCTACGACAAACCAGATGACTGAAGAATCGGATTTTCCGACGACCTGCTTATTACACCAAGTGAGATGACAAATAGAAGCGTCAGATGAAGGCTGATCACGTGACTGATTTACATTGGAGCAAATCACAGACGCGTACACACACACACACACACACACACACACGAATCTAGTGTCACGATCAACGCTGCTGTAATCTCACATAATCACCTCCCCAAGGCTTAAGAAAAGGGGGCAGTGATGCCGCTTCCTCATTTAGTCCTTTCCTACGCGAGGTAAAGAGTGCATCAGACTGCATTTGACACGCACGCGCAGAACACGCACACCTACAAGCAGAGCATGGTTAGAGATCTGTCCATCTCGGTGGCCCAATGGCGCGTGATAACGATAATGAAAGTGAGCTCGCGCCTGTGAGCACAGTGCACGTCTCTAGACTTAACGTGACACTTTGGTTTCGACTCCAGATCTTACAACGCCTTATTACGCCGATACACACTTTTTGTCCACGGTGTAAAGCCCGATTTAAAGCCAGCAGGGTCCTAAAGTGAGTTGTGATGATCAGCGTGTCGCTGCTCATTGTGACACAGCAGATGAGGAAAGAGTATCAGATGCAGGCGCAGGCCCCGCGTGCAGCTCGATCACGGGAGCTAACTGAGCTCCTGGCCCGGGGGAGAAATCCCTCCAATCTGCCCTACGCCACCACACCCGCTGGGACTAATACACTGCTGTGACAATGCGAAGTCATACAAACCTGCTGTGGTGTCTCTGACAGAGCTTTTAACGGCTGGAATGAACTGGTGTTCCTGGTTGTAGAGCCCGATTGAGAGCAGCTCCGAGCCGGTAGTTAGCAGCAATTCTGCTCTGTGTCGAGGCGCGGGGGTGGGGGCGGGTCACCTGCCCTGCTGCGCACAATACCACGGCGGACACGAACGCCCGTATTCCGACTAACCGCACCTCCCAACCTTGGATTGGCTGTAGTAGTAACAAGTCATGCGATTGGACAATGTAAAACGGGAAAAAAATCATTGATCAATCATACCACAAAAGAGCTGTTCGTTCCCACCAATCCTGAAGCAAAGGGCGGGGCTTGTCGTGGTAGACGTGGGAAAGAAGAAACGATGCTGTACGCTTTAAAAGGGCGCAGCTAATCACGTTGAAGGCGGAGACACGAGGAGATCTCGCGATAAGTCAGGCAGGTTTTTCAACACTACAGCAGTATGTATTATATACAGTGAGGAAAATAAGTATTTGAACACCCTGCTATTTTGCAAGTTCTCCCACTTAGAAATCATGGAGGGGTCTGAAATTGTCATCGTAGGTGCATGTCCACTGTGAGAGACATAATCTAAAAAAAAAAAAAATGTCTTCACTGTATATATATATATATATATATATATATATATATATATATATATATATATACATATACAGTACAGACCAAAAGTTTGGACACACCTTCTCATTCAAAGAGTTTTCTTTATTTTCATGACTATGAAAATTGTAGAGTCACACTGAAGGCATCAAGGGCTATTTGACCAAGAAGGAGAGTGATGGGGTGCTGCGCCAGATGACCTGGCCTCCACAGTCACCGGACCTGAACCCAATCGAGATGGTTTAGGGGTGAGCTGGACCGCAGAGTGAAGGCAAAAGGGCCAACAAGTGCCAAGGATCTCTCAGGGAACTCCTTCAAGACTGTTGGAAGACCATTTCAGGTGACTACCTCTTAAAGCTCATCAAGAGAATGCCAAGAGTGTGCAAAGCAGTAATCAAAGCAAAAGGTGGCTACTTTGAAGAACCTAGAATATGACATATTTTCAGTTGTTTCACACTTTTTTGTTATGTATATAATTCCACATGTGTTAATTCATAGTTTTGATGCCTTCAGTGTGAATCTACAATTTTCATAGTCATGAAAATAAAGAAAACTCTTTGAATGAGAAGGTGTGTCCAAACTTTTGGTATGTGCGTGTGTGTGTATATATATATATATATATATATATATATATATATATATATATATATATATATATATATATATATATATACACACACACACACACATACATACTGCTGTAAGAATGCAGGAAGAAATACTGAATATACAAAAGAAAATGACAGGTCTCTTAAAACAATTAATTTAAGTATTTTGTCAATAAGTATTTTGTCTAATTTTAAAAAAATTTATATTCGTTATTGCTAAAATTGCATGCAAGAATAGTGTATTTAATGGCCATATAACATCAAAATGCATAAACCAGTGCAGTCTTAGTGCAGGCCCCAAGCCCGGATAAATGGGGAGGGTTGTGTTAGGAAGGGCATCCAACGATTCTAGAGTAAGTTAGATGTAGTGGTTTTAGATGTAGGTTTTAGATGTGAGTTAGATGTAGAGGATTTAGAGAAAGCGTATGACAGAGTGCTGAGAGAGGAATTGTGGTATTGTATGAGGAAGTCAGGTGTGTCAGAGAAGTATGTGAGGGTGGTGCAGGACATGTATGAGGACAGTGTGACAGCAGTGAAGTGTGCAGTAGGAACATCAGACTGGTTCAAGGTGGAGGTGGGACTGCATCAAGGATCGGCTCTGAGCCCTTTCCTGTTTGTAATGGTGATGGACAGGTTGACGGATGAGGTCAGACAGGAGTCTCCATGGAATTTGATGTTTGCGGATGATATTGTTATTTGTGGTGAGAGTAGGAAGCAGGTAGAGAAGAGCCTGGAGAGGTGGAAGTACGCGCTGGAGAGGAGGGGAATGAAAGTCAGTAGGAGTAAGACAGAGTTCACGTGTGTGAATGAGAGGGAGGGCAGTGGACTGGTGCAGTTGCAGGGAGAAGAGGTGGAGAAGGTGGACGAGTTTAAGTACCTGGGGTCAGCAGTGCAAAGTAATGGAAAGAGTGTTAGAGAAGTGAAAAAAAGAGTGCAGGCAGGGTGGAGTGGGTGGAGAAGAGTGATAGCAGGAGTGATTTGTGATAGAAGAGTATCTACCAGAGTGAAAGGGAAAGTTTATAGGACTGTGGTGAGACCTGCGATGTTGTATGGTTTAGAGACAGTGGCATTGAGTAAAAGACAGGAGATGGAGCTGGAGGTAGCAGAGCTGAAGATGTTGAGGTTTTCGTTGGGAGTGACGAGGATGGACAGGATTAGAAATGAGTTTATTAGAGGAACAGCGCATGTAGGACATTTTGAAGTCAAGGTGAGGGAGGCAGGATGAGATGAGATGGTTTGGACATGTGCAGAGGAGCCCCTGTGTCCCTGTTCAAATACTTATAAACAATGTGTGTGTGTGTGTGTGTGTGTGTGTGTGTGTGTGTGTGTGTGTGTATATGGTGGATGGCCTAGTGAAGAAAAAGTAATATATCTTATTTAGTTAATTCTTTAATAGGAAAGCCAAACATATGTTTCCTGCTCAACATGCTGTAGAGTATAAACCAACAAAGCAGTTTTAATTGTCTTTGTGCATCAGAGAACAAAATCAGAACAATATCTGGGCAATCTGATTAAACAGGTCCCCTTTAAAACAACTAAGTCAGTCACCAGTTGTGATACTGGATTTACACAATGTGGCTAAGATCTTAAAATCCAGTTTATTTCTGTTAGTTTAGGTGAAGTGGGCATCACTCTTCTGTGTCCATGGACCCTAATCTGTCCTTTAACTCAACTTCATAGTTTCTCTTTAGGCCTTTTAGGTAAAGACGGAGACTGTCTGGATCCAGCCTGGAGTTTCGGGCTGTCTGTAACAATCTTGTGGCCAGACGAAACACTATCCCTTGTCGCAGTGTGGTTGGGTCACTATGATGCTTAGCCTTCAAGACAAAGGAGTGCAGTTATTTGAAATAGTCCAATTTTATGATCATAATTAAACAAATAATTTTATCATAATTAAACAAGTGTTTCACAAGAAATTTGTTTAAATCCTCTAAGGTTCATGTGATCATTTTACAAATAAGAAGACTAACTAATGTACATCTCAACTTGACTGACTTCAAATCATATCATTTGCACAGATTACTATATTTATTAATGTGGAATATTTAGATGAGTCGAATTTGCTAATTTGTATTACATTTACATTACATCAACATTTAACAGTTTGTTCAGTTTCTGCATTTACTTTTATCCTTCATGTTAAAAATAATGTTCAGTTCTATTTTATAGCCCTTACCCTACATGTTTATTTCATGCTCACAGCTTTATATGCACTTAACATTCATGTAGTTTTTTTGGGGCGGGTCACTAAATGCAAATTAGCTGTGTCTGGAACATGATTTGCACTTGGTGCGTGATCAGAAAATCTGTTTTACTTAAGCTTCTGTAGTTCAGTTTGGCTTAGACAAACATTCACATACATTATTAAAAGATTGATAAACATGGCAAATGTAAGCACACACCCTGTGACATTAAACTACATCCTCACCCATAACTTTTGGCTAACTTTGGCTGATATAGACTTAGCCTCCTGGATGATGGATAGTGGAAATGATGTGTTTTCTGCTGCTCTTATGCCTTAAACGATAAAATAAGTCAGGGGGGTAAAAAAGGTCCAATCAGTGGTTAATTATTGCCATTTTATGTTTAACAAACTGAACACTGAAACATTTCAATCCTAATTTATCAAGTAGTTGTCAGATGTCATGAGACCTGCCCTTTGTTTGATTAAGATTACCGTAGTTGCTTTCCTCAGAAAAGCCTTGAGTCAGCAGGTAGGTGTAGACCACACTCTCTGTGCTGTTCTCAGTCCCACACATGTGCTGGACCTGCATGTGTTGATTCTCGACGTTAGGGTAAAGAGTCTCCAACTGACACAGCTCCAGGAAGTGGGTGGCAAACAGAGTGAAGGCCTGCAAGACACCAGAAATAACATTCTGGCTGAAGCTTCTTGTTCTTTAGTGGTTTTTAGACTGTTCACAACATGAAAAAAAATATTATCACTACCATTTCACTATACCTTCAGATTGATGAGGAACTCGCAAACCGAATGACAAATTCCGATGCCCTCCTCGGCACTAGTGCCACGTCCCAGCTCATCAATTATAATCAGTGACCTGTTACTCGCATTGTGTATTATGTAGGAGACCTGGTATTGCAGTAAAACACTATTATAGGTATTGTATATGCACTACAATTTTGCTGCACATGCTCACTTTATATTAACCTCCTTCATCTCAACCATAAATGTTGAGGAGTTGGTCTCAAAATCATCATCTACTCCTATCCGTGTGAATATCTGATCAGCAACACGGAACGAGGCAAATTCGGCAGGCACATATGATCCTAAGGCAAAAAAAATAGGAAAACAGAGATACTTGTAAACTGAACAAATTTCAATTTGAATCATATATAATGTACATAGTCATTCTTTAAATTAATGTTACAGTGTGTTTCATTTGTGCACAAAGACCAATTTTTCTCATACTGACAAAACAAATGAAACCTGTTTATTCCAAAAAGGTTAATTATAGTCTTAAGAGCAGGGATTGAATTCCAGCACTATTAATCTTCAGTAACTGCTTTCTGCTGGTTAAAGCCATGGGGATCCAGAGACTAGAAACATTGGGCATAATGTGAGAATTTATACGGAATGAAATGTCTTTTTCATTGTGCCACGCTCTCACACACTCACAAACAAATTCACACCTGGGGACATGATTAGTGAAATCAATTCTTCTACCTGCATGTTTTTGGATAGTGGCAGGAAATCAGAGCACCAAAAAGAAAGCCATGCGAATAGAGTGAGGACATGTGCATAGGAGACATAAAGTGATAATTCCTGCACTAGTTTAAACCTTTTTTTCCCCCACAAGTTAATTGTTATATTCTTAATAATTCATCTTTTTTTTTTATATAGACATGACTTTTACAGAGGAAAACGTAAATGGTGGCCGGGGTGTATAACAATGCCAGATATCTTTAGAGAATTGACCACATTTGCAGATGAGTTACCATTAATTATTAATATATTGCTCCAGACCACATAAGAAACCACTTTGGAAAAAGCAATTTCCACCTAGTCCTCAGATCCTTACTGTTAGAAGTTTTTTATGTTGTTGAAAAAAATAAAGTCTTTGTTAATAACATTTGTACTATTAATGCATTGGGCTGTAAATTCAAATAATGTTCAAACAGGTGAAAGGGCTAAATCTCTTTGTCATATTTTTAGTACAAAAATCAACATAACCAAATACTGACTAATTCAAAATTGCAAGTCTATGTACCTATCTGAGCCATGATTTGGCTGAGGGCCACCTGTTTGAGGTAAGTGGACTTGCCACTCATGTTTGGGCCTGTGATTATAACAAAGTTGCTTCCCTCAGTGATATGGCTGTTGTTGGGGATGGGCTGCTGGCCAGCAATGCGTTCCAGAATCGGATGGCGTCCTTGTCTTATTGCCAGTGTATCGGTGAATTCAGGGCGCACTGGGGCACAAACACAGAGTAAAATATATAACTGTGTAAAATACTTAAATGTTAGCAGCTATAAGACATTAAACACTGTAGTATGTTAAGATATGTCTGTACCTGGAGTCTAATCTTACCGTACTCTGAAATAGTGCAAACATTGGCAAGGGACAGCAGCATATCCAGCATGGACACGGCATCAGACAGCTTATACAAGCAGTGAATATGTTTATACACCTCGCTGAGTAACCTGCATACCACGCTGTGGAGATGCAGCAGAAGACTACATTTATCAAATTATCTGTATTTCCATAATGCAATTAAACAGAATGCCAACAAATGCTTCAATGTGAATTACACAAAACATTTTTCAATAAGTAGGGCTGAAACCACTAATCGGTAAAATCGCTAATCATAGATAACGAGATTCGTTGTCAACAAATGCCTTTATCGAATAGTTGGGCTGCTCAAGTTACGGGTTAGCGTGACGGAAAGATAACACGACCGCTTATGAAATGTGAGCGTGCACAGGGTCAACCGCAACAGGAACAAGTGTGCGTCCCAAGTCATCCAAGGCATTAGAGCACTTTATATTAAACGCAACAAAGAAGACTGCAACCTGCAAGGTATTGCAAAGCAGAGCTTGTGTGGCATTGAAATACCACATTCATGCACGAGCACAGGTATAGAAAACAAAGTGGTGTCACGGGTGAAGGCGAAACATCAGCACGGTGAGCAAAAACTCTATAATCCTCATCATGTGAAAATGGTTTAGTTTAATGAAGTGCCCTTGTGTAAACTGTTTGTAACTTCTGGACAGTCGCACTGGATCTGTTCTGTCGTAACTCGCGAGCATCAGGTTGCGCAATCAGCTCACTCGCGACATAGTGATGGATTCAATTAAAACGGTGCGAACAAACATTAAATCTAAAAGCAGCAAATAGCAGCAGCAGCAAACGATTACATTTTTAGTCTCTGTTGTGGTTTTATGAGAATGCTTATGCACGTGTACACTAATGTATATTTTTTTCTTTCTTTAATTAGGCCTGTTGCTCGCTGCGTTTCTCTGTTCTATTCTCTTTTTATAGCATTTGTCTACTACAACAGTTATTTTATTGTATTTATTATACAACATTAAATCTAATATTCTAGATGCTTATATCTTCAAAACTGAACAAAATGCCTGTTTTTAAACAAAAAATGTCAAAAAACAATTTTGTATTTATTTTATATTGAATTTTTAAGCATGGTTGTCAACTTGCCATCTGCAATTATAATTAAAAACTCAAACGAATTTTGATTTACACAAAATGCCTCACGTTGCATACTCGAATGCTGTTTTTTTATTTATTTATTTATCCCTATTCTCTAAATCTCACCTCACTGTTGATCTGATTTTTGATATACTCATATTTATTAACAAATCTGTAAAAGCATTAGCACCTTAGTGTTCACATGTTTGAACATCAGGAGTGAACACACTCTTCTTGAGGTCTTAAACTATACCAAGACACCTGGTGGTGAGAGGAGGCTTCGCTCTAACATTCTGGAGCCTCTGCTGGATGTCGACACCATTAACACACGACTGGAATGTACTGTGAATGCAATGTCTAAAATATGTATAAGTGTTGAATGCTCACATATAAGACATGTGAAATATCTCCTTCAAAGCTTCATCACAGCGATCATTCATCTTCATCAGGTCCAACGTAGTAAAGCTGTAGTTGTTTTTTTGTCTAGTTACCTGCAGGGAATAAAATTACATTTGTCCACTAAAAATGTTTGAATATGTTAAGAAGCAATAAATAAAATGAATGTGTATGATTAAATACAGCACTGATTTGTTTAGGTGATCAGGCCTCACTTTGATAAACTCTCCTGGGAGTTGTCCATCAGGCAGACCAAAACCTTCCAGCCTCATCTGGATGAAAAAACCTCGAGCAGTGTTAAAACTAGTGCGCAGTGGAAGGCCATACTTCTCTCC
This sequence comes from Silurus meridionalis, assembly GCF_014805685.1. NCBI lineage: Eukaryota > Metazoa > Chordata > Actinopteri > Siluriformes > Siluridae > Silurus > Silurus meridionalis. The sequence goes on along the minus strand of NC_060891.1, from coordinate 13,814,289 downwards.
GAGCTGATCTACTAAACCTGTAGAGTACAATGTTGATAATAATAACAACACCACTGTCTTTAATGCATAACGGTCATTAAAATATGAAATATGAGCCGCTCACCTGCTACATCATCCACTACTTCAGTGTAGGCTCGACGTGCAATGTCTAGCAATTCGTTGACATTGGGGCGTACAGCGTAGCACTTTTGTGTGCGCATATTCAGACTGCCCTTCATATAGCTGGTGTCATTGTTGATCACTGTTTTGATTTGGTCCAGAATGCTGTTAAACCTATCAAAACAAGTGAAAGGCTAAAGCAAAGGTTCTTTTATATACTTTACTCTTAAATGTTGCACCAATGTTGTATCTGTGTACATTTTTTTTCAGACTAAATCATCAAATATAGGCTTCATGTGCTTCAAATCAAATCTACACAAATACAACAGGTCTTATAAGGCTGCACGAAGTGTTTATTACCTGCTATCATCTAGTGAAGTGTAATAAGCTTTCAGTAAGGCTGTCTTAGCGTCCTTCAACACCATCTGTCAAAGACTGAAAAATGCTGACTGACCATACCATACAAATATTGCACACTATACAGTATATATATTTCCATCTCTGTAATCCCATGTCTGTATACACCTGTTCTGACCTTGAGTGGTTCAATCAATTCTAGCGTGTGTTTCAGCTGAATGACGTGCATTATCTTGGCCTCGGCCACTTCAACCTGCATGGTAGAGAAGAAGAGAATTGTAGCGCATTTCTTTTTTTTTTTCTATACATGAATGACGTATCTAAATAGAAATCTCACACTCTACATTACGATCGTATGCATTCTTAAACATATTTTTTGGTAACAGACAAATGGCATCATTCTAAAATCTCAGACAATATGGAATAAAAATCTATTAATGCTATTAATAATCAACTAGACAATTTATATAATTTGTGAGGGTGATCCATTTTCATCGAAGGACAGGTAGAGAGGGACTGCAACAGATAGGTTACAGTGAGAACTTTCATACCTGCTACATGATCCTATATGGTATAGAATTATTACAATTTCTTTACAATCTCTACCCAGTTTGACCCATGCATAAATCTACTGTACCGTCTCTTGCTTAGGGAGCTGCACAAGAGCAGAGAGCAGCTGATCTATATCCAAGAATTGTGTGATTGCTGTAAATAGAAAAGCAATGCTCATTACACTCGGTCAACTTCTGCTTCTGAGGACCGTTACAATGAATAAAAGATGAGCATCAGTGAACACAATGTGAAAAATGAAAAGCACCTCACCACTCTTGAGACCAAAGAAGATTTCCTCACCCTGCAGCAGCTCCTATAACCAGATCAACACAATGCTGGGTGAATAAATTGCTACAAACAGCCACTTCTTATTCTATAACTACTTGGTGTGGATATTCGACCTGGATGGCGTCCAGTCGTGTGTTAATGGTGTCGACATCCAGCAGAGGCTCCAGAATGTTAGAGCGAAGCCTCCTCTCACCACCAGGTGTCTTGGTATAGTTTAAGACCTCAAGAAGAGTGTGTTCACTCCTGATGTTAAACCATGTGAAATGAACAGTGAGATGAGATGTAGAGAATCGGTATAAATAATAGAAAAGAATGAAGGGAGAATGCTTTCTAACCTGTGGTCCCTGTTGTTAATCACCAGCTCCAAGTTCCTGGCTGATACTGCATCAATCATGGCAGTCTGCTCACTGCCAGTGAAGTTAACTTTTAGAGATTTAGGAGCATAGACTGAGTTCTGAATGAACTCAAAGTACTTAAGGAGCGCAGCTGCGGCCGCCAGACAGTAGTACCTGCAGAGAGCCAACGTTATAATTCAAATTTACATCAAACTATTCTTGTGCATTATTGACTTTAGATTACATGAAAGTTAATCTACTCTGAAACATATTTATTGACTGAAATGCTGACCCCAAAATATTTACAATGTGCTTAGTGATTCTGATTTTTTATTTGTGTCAAATAGACTGTGGCAGCGCACGTTTGTGAACTGAGGGCGGAGCCAGAGGAAGTGAGTGGTCAGTGTCAAACACCTGTGTGTAATTTCCTGTACCTTGGTTTCAGGTCATAGGCTCAGGGAAAAGAAAACAGGAGGCCTTTATTTTTGCCACAAACAAGGTAACTTAAATTTTCCTTCCTTCTCTCTCTCTCTCTCTCTCTCTCAGCTCTTGTATCTTCCCCTTTCATCCTCTCTGCTGCTCATTGAAACAAAAAACATTAATTAATGGAAATTATGCATAGGTGTTTCATCCTTCCACTCACTTCCCCAGGCTTCGTCTGAATAAAAAAATCAATAAAACAACGCTAGGCCATGCTCTGACTGCCACAGTAACAGATACATTAAACCAGTGCCACAACTAACGATTCTTTTGATAAACAAATAATCGGACAATTATTATTATTCCATTAATTGATTAATTGAAAAAAGCTGTTTTACTTATTATAACTACATAAAACCCTAATTCCTGGTATTTATTTATAAAAGTGTACTTTAAAAAAAATGCAAAAGCAACATATTGAGTTAAACTATCTTTCACGTTGCCATTTTAAAGCTTAGTGGCTGCTTGTTGAGTGCATGGGGGATTTCTCCTTTGAACAAATTCACTCATGCTGGGTTGTTTCTTTCTGTAAAAAAAAAGAGCATTTCAATATGCAAAGTACAAATTGTGTAAATCAACATTTGTTTTTTTTGTTTTTTTATGAGAATTGTAAATGGCAAGTTGACAACCATGCTTAGAAAACATCCAGAGTCGTTTTGTTTAGTTGTGAAGATATGAGCATCTAGAAAATAATTAATTAAATTTTGTATAATGAAAACATATATGCATAAATTAAATATTCAAACATTGAAAACTAGCATTTGTATGTAGTAAAGTCGCAGTAAATCACGTTTGAAAACAGATAAGTTACTGTTGTGGTAGACAAATGCTCTAAAAAGAGAACGAAGCGGAGAAACGCAGCGAGCTAACAGGCCTGATTAAAGAAAGAAAAAAATATGCATTGGTGTACAAATGCATAATTATTGGCTAAAATCCACAACAGAGACTAAAAATGTAATCGTTTACTGCTGCTGTTATTTGCTGCATTTCAGATTTAGTGTGCGTTTTGGCACCGTGTTAATTGAATCCATCACTATGTCACGAGTGAGCTGATTGCGCAACCTGATGCTCGTGAGTCACAGATTCAGTGCGACTGTCCAGAAGTTACAAACAGTTTACACAAAACTATACCATTTTCCCATGATGAGTTTTTGCTCACCGTGCTGATGTTTCGCCTTCACTCGTCACACCAGTGTGTTTCCTTTTCCTGCTGCCGGCTGACCCTGTTCTCGCCTCAATTTCGCGCCATTTTTCTCAGCCAGGCGGCTGTTTTATGTTACCGTCACGCTAACCAGTAACTTGAGCAGCCCAAATTAATCCATAACTTAATGATTAAACATTAGACTCAAAACTCCAGAATGCAATGCGACTACTGATGATGATGATGATGATGATGATGGCCATATAAGCCATAAAAATAAAAAAAAGTATGAAACTACAAAACTATGTTGGGAAACAAACCCAAAGTGTACAAATGTAAAGGTAAGAGATCTGAACAGACTAAAGCGCTGCTGCACCATTTTCTTTATTAGACACGGCATAAAATTCCACTATTGCCTCTATCAGGTAACATTGTGATTAAGGAAGGAAACCATTAACCGAAATTAAATTTGACCCATGCTGTTCATTCAAGGACTAGTTGTACAATTTTTTTTTTCTGATATTAAAATGATCACAAAATGAATATAGTACATACTTAGTTTGTACATCCATAAGAACAGTGTTGAACTCGGGTGCACAGAGCTGCTGGATGTACTCCAGTCCTTTCTTTTCGTTAAAGTACTTCCTCTGAATGGCTGTGAAGCCTACAGACTGTAAGGAGCAGAATACAATATATAAATCATAATAATACCAAATCAATTAATCGGAAATGGTCGTTAGTGTTCATACTTCATGCTCAATTTGTGTACCTTCTTTTAACATTACATAAACAATGCTGACTTGTACCTCGTACATGCAACATCTGAACAGTTTTCGATGTTAAAAGCCTGCACAGTAATTATAAACGAGTACCGGAAAGTTCTCCGTGATGATATTGAACAGCTTGGTTCCGTGGCCTTTCTCACTTGCAGTGTCTGGCATCAGAATCTCAAGAGGCATCAAGATATGCAGTTTGGTAATGACCTGCAAAGAGTTTTCGACATGTGAATCTACAGCGTCACATACAGGTTCGTTGTTTAAATAAAGCCTAATGATAAATCTGCAATTGTTTACTAAATATGGGCAAACCAAATAAGTCAAGGATTTGTGTAAATAAATGATTAGCTACTCTATGGAGTATGGAGTAGACTTTTTGGTCAAATAACCCACAGTGACATCATTTTTTAACAATCCGGTTAACAAAGCCTTGACCTTCCTACATTTTTATATAAGATGTATAATAGAGAATGTAACATTTGAACATTTTATTATGTCAGTAACATATGTATGTGTAACATAAAGTGACCAAAAACCAATGGAATATTCCTTGACTGGAAATTCTTTGCTTGCCTTGGCAGTCCTTTGCCAACACTAGGGTGGTGAGATGCAGCTTGACACAAATCAAACGGGTTTATACTCGACATCTGACTTTGCGTACAAACAAAATCTCTCATTGATTTTCTAATTGTAATTTCTCTTCACCCTATTTGTCATTTCGACATCTAGTTCCGGAAGCCCTGAGCGAAATATATGCAAAAATCAATGACCTAAAATTAAATTATGAAACCTGGAGAGTCATTTGTGTCAAAAAAGAAGAAAACAGCCCTAACTGAAGTTTCACCTTGGCATAAGTCCCAGTATCTGCAAACTGTGAGAGTACCAACTCAGGGGACTTTGTGTTGATGCTGGCCATGCCAATTTCTCCTCTGGCTAAACCCCGGCCTTCCACCACAGCCACAATCACAGATGCAGCATGAGACACAGATGCAGATGAGGACGATGTCACTGGATTTAAAAGAACATTGTACGTCAATACATGATGCAGGCTGCTCAAATAGCCAAGCTTTCATTACCTTCACCGGGTGCTGTTTGTGAGCAAGGTGATCCTGACCTACCAAAACTAGACGAACAACCATTTACACAAAACAGGTTTGAGGTTCATTTTCATGCATCACCTATTCAGAGACGTGGTCATAGCCAAGAAAAACCTGTGCCATCTCTCTTGTTGCTTTTTCCACACAAACCAAACAACACAATACTTTGTTTATGTTGAATATCACAGCTCACAGAGGCAAAACAACCACAGTCTATTGTATTCCCCCCACAAAAAGCTAAAAATGTATACACTAAACACTTTACTGGAACAACTGTATACCTAATCATTTATACATTTTTCTAATCAGACCAGAAGACCAAATCAAATCTCACTTCTGTCAGCTAAGAAAAAATAAATCTGTAACTGCAGTGGGCACAGGCTCACCAAAACTGAGGGAAAATCTAGCCTGGCCTGATGAATCTTGATTTCTGCTGAGCCATACAGATTTTAAGGTCAGCCTTTGGCACCAACACCATGAATCCACAAACCCGACTTGCCTTGTGTTAACAGTTCAGGCTGGTGGAGGTGGTGTAATGGTGTGAGGAATATTTTCTTGGCACACATTGGGCCTGTTAATACCAATCAATACTAATTCATCTTTTACACTATAAAAGTGGTCTACTCAGTTCACATTTTAAACTGTGCAGGCGTGTTTTCCTCCACTAAGAAACTGCTTTTAAAATCAGACAAATCTAAGTGTGTCTTCTGAACTAAGAACAGGTGATTCTAATTATATTTACACAAACATTCATTCATATGTAAATTCACCTTGTCAGGGTAAATATGAATCTCATCTCTGTGGAAAAATAAAATGGAAATGCATGCTGGCTGAGATAAAACACACATTCCTTTACAAATGAGTGCGGTCTACTCTCACTTTGTTTGAGTGGTGGGAGGAAACCGGTGGACCCAGAGGAACCCTACACTGATACAGAGAGAACATGCAAAGCTCTGTGACAGAACTCTGGAGCAGTAAGGCGGAGATGCTTGCCTGCTTTGTCTTTACAACAGCTTTAACTGTAGGTGTGCTTTATTCATACACGTCAAATTGTCATATGTAGACTAGATCCTGCTGTGTTTCTTTCTCATCAAAACTGCACCCTCGTAACAAAACAAACAGCGAGACATTTTTCCGACTACTTTCATCTGTACCATTCAAATAATCAAACAGTGTGACATGTCTGTATCAAATCTGGTTTCATTTCTACAGCTTTTTTCGTTCACTCACTGTTGAGCTCCCTCTGTGCAGCTGGTCCCAGCAGGGTGCGTGAAGCTGAGCCTGGTGTCTTCCTGAGGCAAGGAGTGCTCGAGCTCCTGCACAACGAGCTGTAGATCCCACCACCGGTCCATGACGAGCTGGACGAGTTCACCCTGTTCACACCTGAACACACAAGCAAATACGGAAAAGTTAAAGAAATGGGCTCTGTGCCAAGCCTCATATGTTACATATAGATTCTGCTTGCTCAGCACAGCTGTGTGGACACATAGCGTGGCACAGACGTTGCAACTCTGAGAGGTTTTTTTAATTCCAGAGCATGCAGATTTAATAAGTCACATCTATCTCATGTTGATTTAAGGCAATTTTTTAGTGTTGAAGGCCAAAATCCTATTTAGGAGCAATCAGAACAACCATGAAGCCTAAAGAATAACATTTTATGGAGATATTTCTCTACTAGTTAGCGTTCATGTCCCTGTTTTTTGGAACCATTTCGTAAGATTCAGGGAACATTCCATTCTGGTTATCAAAGTCAGAGCTATTTCGAAATCATAGCTCACTTTAAACGATTTATTATGGTTATGTAACAAATAATGAGGATGCTTGGCAAAGTAAACCCCTTAGGTACTTTTTTAAACTAAAAACCTGTCCCTGTAACTTTCTCATACTGGAGTTGTCTAAAGGTTATTTAAAATGTTATATATACAGTACAGACCAAAAGTTTGGACACACCTTCTCATTCAAAGAGTTTTCTTTATTTTCATGACTATAAAAATTGTAGAGTCACACTGAAGGCATTAAGGGCTATTTGACCAAGAAGGAGAGTGATGGGGTGCTACGCCAGATGACCTGGCCTCCACAGTCACCTGAACCCAATCGAGATGGTTTAGGGGTGAGCTGGACCGCAGAGTGAAGGCAAAAGGGCCAACAAGTGCCAAGCATCTCTCGGGGAACTCCTTCAAGACTGTTGGAAGACCATTTCAGGTGACTACCTCTTGAAGCTCATCAAGAGAATGCCAAGAGTGTGCAAAGCAGTAATCAAAGCAAAAGGTGGCTACTTTGAAGAACCTAGAATATGACATTTTTCAGTTGTTTCACACTTTTTTGTTATGTATATAATTCCATATATAATTCCACATGTGTTAATTCATAGTTTTGATGCCTTCAATGTGAATCTACAATTTTCATAGTCATGAAAATAAAGAAAACTCTTTGAATGAGAAAATGTGTCCAAACTTTTGGTCTGTACTGTATATATATATATATATATATATATAAAATTGTAAATAGGTTTGTGTATGAACATTATTTCAGCTCAGTTTAGTAGTATGGCTGTATAGGGATGATTCCTTCGTATAGATTTCTCGATAGGTTTAAATTATGCAAAGGTTTCCAGAACGTACCTTTTTCTTCTTCTTCTTTCGGCTTCTCCCATTAGGGGTCGCCACAGCGGCTCATCCGTCTCCATACCCCCTGTCCTCTATATCTGCCTCTTTCAACCCAACTACCTGCATGTCTTCCCCCACCACATCCATAAATCTCCTCCTTGGCCTTCCTCTTTTCCTCCTTCCTGGTGGCTCCATCCTCAGCATTCTCCTACCGATATACCCCATGTTCCTCCTCTGCACATGTCCAAACCATCTCAATCTCGCCTCCCTCACACTGTCTCCAAAACGTCCTACATGCGATGTCCCTCTAATAAACTCATTTCTAATCCTGTCCATTGGTGTCACTCACCAAGAAAATCTCAACATCTTCAGCTCTGCTACCTCCAGCTCCACCTCCTGTCTTTTACTCAATGCCACTGTCTCTAAACCATACAACATCACACTGTCCTCATACATGTCCTGCACCACCCTTACATACTTCTCTGACACACCTTACTTCCTCTTACAATACCACAACTCCTCTCTTAGCACTCTGTCGTACGCTTTCTCTAAATCCACAAACACACGCTGCAACTCCTTCTGACCTTCTCTATACTTCTCCATCAACATTCTCGAAGCAAATAATGTGTCTGTGGTGCTCTTCCTCGGCATGAAACCATACTGTTGCTCACAGATGGTCACCTCTTCTCTCAGCCTGGATTCATAACTTCATGGTGTGACTGATAATCTTTATTCCCCTGTAGTTACTGCAGATCTGCACATCTCCCTTATTCTTAAAGATCAGTACCAGCACAACTTACCTGCTGAGTTATAATTTCCTCTGACTCATTATAAGGAAACGACGCACACACACACACACACACACACACACACACACTTCATACTTGGAATACAATTAAAAATTATTTGAAAACCAAGCTGGAACCTAAAACAAACATTCCCAGAACGTTCCCGTAGGCGGTTATTGTGTGGTAACGTTAGCTGTGTAAGATAAAGCTGGTTTATACTGAGGGCCGCTACCTGCTGGAGCCGGAGTTGTCTGGACACCAGCTACAGTGGCGGAGGTTGATCCAGGACCGGAGCAGGAGGTAGCGCTTTGTGGTGTGTGTGAGCGGGACAGGGGACACCGGTACATTGCTCCATCCTCCTGCCGCCTGCGCAGAGCTGCGCTGAAGCTGCGCTCACTCCCGGATGAACTGATAGCGCCGGTTTCTGAACTGTATCCGGCCGTAACCTCCTCAGTGCTGCTACGGAGCATTTAGACATCCGGATCGGTCCGGTAATGTGAACAGACAGCGGAGAGTGAAGTATCCGGTCTCATTCAAGTGATCGTGAGGTGTTCGGTTTAGCGCCAAAGTTCCGCGCCACCTAGCGGCCTATTTATCTTTCTCACACACACGACCTTATTTTTCACAAGTATTTCACACATACAAACCCACCTTTTAACACACAAAATAATTACACATTTAATACGCACACGCATACATTTTACACATACAAACTTGGCTTTCGTGCACACAAACCTATTTCCACACAATTTATTATTTCACACACTTTTTTTTTTTTTTTTTACACATTCACTTACTGTTTACACGCATGAATCTAACTTTTACACACACCTTTTACACATACAAACTTACTTTTCACACATTTATTTACCTTTCCTATTAACTTATCTTTCATACATATGAAATTGCCTTTAGAGTAAACAAGAGTAAAATTTCTAATTAAATAGTATCTATGGATGGTCTTTTCTGATTCATCATGTGCAGCTGCAAACACCTTAGTGTGATTATTTACTTCAGTCTGTCCTTTAAAACGCACAAAATAACCCATATGACTGCATCAACCAGTCTTATTAACTTTACACTGGCTAAAAAAACAAACTATTTTGGTCCATTATGAACCATAAAAACCTACTTTGATTAAAGGGTGCAGGCTATTTGTTGGTACCTTGAATAATGAGGACTACCATATTTGGTTAATCAAGCCTTTTGTTACTAGGGCTTTCCTAGGTAAAGGAGCAGATTTGGAAGATTCACGATTATGTAGTATTTTGGTATGTGTTATTCACACATTCACTCAAGTTTGTTGACTGTTACATGACAATAAGCATGCCTGATAACCTGTGTATTTCTCGCTCTCTCTCACACTATGCATGCTCCTCAGATACTTGTGATCCAATCTCCTTCTCTAAACCTAGCTGAGCTATTTAAAATGAACTGTGCTATACTGTATATCATAACTAATAATCTAGTCTGTAGTTGAATCCAGAGCTCATTGTAGCCCAGCCTTGCTAGAACAGCTACTACATTACAGCAACATAAAATAATAGAAACCACTGGACATTAAACAGTTTATTATAGATAACACATGCTTTTATGTAAACTGCACAAATTCAATTTACATTAATGTACAAATCTGCTACTACCATTTAAACCAGGGGCTTGGATATCAGTTTCTCTCAGCTGTAAAGAAAAGGTGTGCAGGTGTGAGTTTCCAAATGTCATACACAAAAAAGCAAAATCCCAAGAGCATTTGTATTATGCACAACTAAACAATCTATACACATGTATTCACATTTGATATGCATAAGGATGAGTGTTATATTTGTGTAATTGCTTGCAGTGATGACAATTTGTATGAGCAAAAGCTCCAGAGAATATGGCTCTGCCCTGGACTTAAAAGTAATATCCATAAGACGTGTATTAATACAGATTCTAGGGAATGTCACCAAAGCAAACACATCCTAAGCAGTTAAACAAAAACACCAAATTCTTTGCAGAACTAAAATTGCTTAACACATTTTTACACAAAACATTTTTTTTTTTTCTTTTTTTTACAGCAGGTGGAAACATTGTAGTTAAACTCTGTTATTAGTAATCTTTAACTAGTTAGGTTGTCTTATAGAAAAAAAAAATACTTAGGGAATATAATTGAACTAACTAAACAGGATTTAAAAACAAAAAACCTAATGCAAGTAGTCTTTCAGGAACTGTCCATTCTGTTTAATTTTTCCCTTTTTTGTTCTTAGTCATGAGGAAATGCCATAAAAAAATTCTAATGTTGGGCAAAAACTAAAGTGAAAAGCTACCCTAATACAGTGTTAAATAAAATTAATTAGAATTTTATATATCCATATATTTTAAATCCATTAAGGCACTACATGCCTTTTGGGTGACATTCAGACCATTTAGAGTTATTATTAACTAGATTAAGTGCCCAAAATAACCCATGTGAACAAAACAATGGCGTTTATGACTAACACCATTGATGAAGAGAAATGGAATATTTAAAAGGTGATATAAATCATAGTTACCTTTATTTGGATACAAAATAGAACAAAATATAGTTTTTAAATAAATAAGCAAAAGATCTTTGCCAGATTGAATTATCAAACAAATGCTCCAAAAATTGAGCATGCATTTACAAAAAAAAAGCACTTTAACATAATAGAAATGCTAAAAGATATGACCTGAATATCACAAACAAGAAAAGAAAGTTGATCTTATTACACATGATTAATCTCACCTCTTAAAACATTCTAATTTCTCCATTTCCTTTATCTGCTTTCTTCCTGAACTAGATTTTCTAAGCAGAAGGAATAGTTACTTGTTTCCTGCAAGTGTTACATGCCACTTTGTTTAATGGTGGATCACGATGAGTTGGACAAACTTAAAAGCTGCACAATTTCCAGGCTAAGGGCTGTTTTATCACATTGGATTGCCATACTAAATATTAGTGTAGCTCAAATCAGAACCGAAAATGCAGCATGGACGAGGCCAGTTTACAGATGTTTGCCGATACAAAACCGGAAAGTTTTCAGAAAAAAACTAATTAACCTTTTCCAGCAAAGACAGCAATTCATTACTCTAGTGCTGCGGTTTTCAGGTCATTAAATCTAAGGGACCAGGACTGCTGATATTTAGGAAAAATCCTGTTAATCCAGTTAGGCTCAGCCTTGTGCAGCTAGGGCTTTGCTGCCATGGTCTTTGTAAAGCAGGAATATCAGTAAGACATTACCATGGACTTTAATTAAACTGTAAGCAGCAAAATGTGGACACGAGTTGCTAACAGCTCGGTCAGCCAAGCTGATTATATAAAGTGAAGTGCAATGTTGGCTTAGCTATATTACCATGTTTGGCACCAGCATCAGCCTTAGACAGAAAAATCACACAGTCACTTTGATTACTCTTCTCCCAGACGCCATTTCTGGGATTCCTCCTGGCGAGCATCTGGGTGAATCTGGTTCCTCATGCCTCCCAGCACATTGGAGGTGGCTTCTGTAGCAACGATCAGAGGTTTAACAACAGCAGGAGGAAGTTGGCGTAAGACTCCGCCCACTGCGCCGGTCATTCCCCTCTGCTCATGCTCACGGGTAGCTGTATCGTAAATCGTTAAAGCCGTATCTGCGATGCCCTACAGGAGTACACAGAACACTGTTTGATTTCGAGTATGTTTAAGATTTGGAATAAATAGTTCTGGCTAGAACTAGTTAAAGATGGGTAAAGAGCTGGGCAGCCACATACCTCTTTCACTACAGAGTACGCTTTAGCCACACCTTCCCTGAGGTCTACAGGCTGATGAGCCAGTCGAAAATGTGAGTAGCGTTTCATTTTTTTGCACTCTCTCTCATCTATTACTGGCGACACCATATCATACGCCGTTTCTGCAGCTGCCTATACCACACAAAAGAACGTTTCATGGTCATATACTTGGCACTTTTTTCTTTTTAGCTACCAAAATAAAGTGAGAAGTCATTAAAGCAGAGCAAGAAGTTTACCTGGATGGTTCGCACCATGCGATTGGTAAGCTCCAGGGCTGCCATTGCAGTGGAGGTCCCAAATGAGGCAGTGCCTCGCTGAAAGCCCCGCACTATTCGACCGTCCTTTCGATACTGCTCTATGGGCAGCCACACTAGATCCCGAATGCCCTGGACTACACATCAGTCAGAAAGAACATGGCACTAAGGGTTTATTATATTTATCAAAAGACTGAAGTAAAAATTAAAAAGAAAAAAAGGTCCTGAAAAATCCTGCAACTAGCGTTCATCCTAATCGAGTGATATAACTGCTCTCTTAATGAAAAAATAATCCTAGCAAAAACTTTACACTTTATATTTTAACAACATGAGCCATTATTAGGTGCCACATATACATTACAACAGTAAAATTCTTCCTTCGCTTTTTAGGGAGCTGGCGTCAAAGGGTAGCGTCAGCCATTATATGAATGTATGCGGGACAAAAAAAGATGCACCTACCAAGTTGTACCAAGGAATGTATGGGTCCCACCCCACCAAGCAGTCCGGGCAGCTGGTTCTTTTTAATATCATTGAGCCATTCATTAATGGTATAAGAAAAGAGCTTATCTACACCCAACAGACTGTGGAGAAAGCAAGCTGGTTTCAATTCAGTCTCCTCTGTATAGTATACAGTTAAATCTGCAGTAAAACATTAAAAGCCACGCACCCCTGTCTGTAGCAAAGTCTCCGCAGTTTGAGCTCAGAGCAGTTTAGCTGGGTCAGTCCAATTACTATGCCAGCAAAAGTTCCCTGAAAAACAAAATTGCATTACTTAATTTAAATGCAGTTGAAGGTATGATTTGCATCCTTTTTTTCCCCTTAGAGGGACAAATCTCTGCGAAACAGTACAAAGTTAATTAATAGCATGATGAGCATAGAATTATATAAATCTTATAATGTACAGCTCTGTGCAGTCAATAGATGAAAAAATGACTTGTAGAAACTATAAAAAAAAAAGTGCACTGAAGCTATTCCGGTGGCTTATGACAATAGATCTTATTAAAACATACTTATTGGTTTGAAGTCAAACAATCTATACATACATATATGTAAAATCATAAAGCATTGAGTAGTCCAATCTAAAGAACTTTCATAACGATAGTGATCGAAAGTGATAAATACATAAAAAGCACACCTGCTCCATGGCCATGTGTTTCCCATGATAATCTAGTCGGATTGGCACTTCAGAAGTGAACCTGAACTCTCTGAAAGAGAAAAGCATAAACTAACCATCATATCATCATATATACTGACTGCCAGGTTATATAAGCACTTTTTATTATACAGTATAATTATATAATTTACAACAGATGCGCACACACACGTACCTAAAGAAAATAGGTTGGTCAGAATATAATGTGTTCGTAGACTCATTCTCAAGGCCATTCTGACTGGCACCAGTTTGGGTGGGCACAGAGATAATTGGTGCAGAGCCCTGACCTGCTCCACCACTGGATTTAGCAAATGTGCATGCTACCTCTGGGCCAGAAGGCTTTTTCATGGATACACACAATGCTATAGGGGGGATAACAAAAAACATCAGTGGCAAAAAGATTATTTCTAATACAAAGTTCAATGTATTTATATTATGCATATTGGGGCCTACCCTCCTGTTCTGGTGGGGAAAAGAGCTCTACTTCTGTGGCCAGGCATGTAAAGAAATCTTTCAGAAAGAACAGAGCATCCTGCAGAAATAAAATAACATCCATAAATTCCAATCATGTGTTTACAAAATAAACCAATGATTTGTGTACAGCTGAAACATCACCCGGTAACAGGCTTCAGAATCTCATACTGATGAATGTCGGTGGGTGAAAAAAGTTTTTATGAGTTTGCACCTGGTCAATGTTGAGACGAAGTGGCATGAGTGAAACACGCAAGCAGCACTCTTGTGGAGCCTGACCCACCTCGGGACGCATGTGAAACACTCTGACTGTTAGCTGCAATGAAACAATATTACATTCATAAGTATCATGTCTTTTAAATGAAAATAAAAGAACAAATGCATACAATATGCAGTTTGGTTTCTGAAAATCTGATGTTCAGAAACACGTGTCCTAAAGCGGAACTGGAAAGAGCTATGACGGTAATCTTTTATTGCAGTTAAAATCTGTATCCTTTGCAATTTGCATGTCCTTTGAACATCATGGCAGGATTCAAAATAAAGTTCCTTTAGTCTTATTATAAACAGTCGGCGCTCAAGGAGGCACAGAAAAAAAACCCTGACATATGCCCATGCCTTTTCCTCTATTAGTTTCAGCACTTTTGATTCTGGACTGCCGACGTTCAAAGATTCAATACATTTTTTTAAAAATAACAATAAAATAAAATAAATTAAAAATGTCTAGGAAACTGAGTAAGAGTGACTAAATTTTACAGTCAGGTTGGTTGTAATTTGTTGTTTTATTTGGTTAATTTTTATTGTTATACCCAAAATGTATTGTGTGTATAATTCAACTCACTTTTATTTGTATAGCGCTTTTAACAATGGACATTATTCCAAAGCAGCTTCACAGAGATAAAGAGGTTATAAAACAAGAATGTATAAGTTTAGTGTATACGTTTCTCCCTTATAAGCTTACTTTACTTCACTATTCATTTATTGAAAAATCAAAACTTTTTACTTTTAATTTTTTTACACAAATATCTGTTCTTCCTACTTCTTACATTTTTAAAACAAGTTTGTTACTTTAGTTTTAATCTATTTGGTGACATGATCAATATATTTTCCTCTCATTGCGTTTTCAGACCATCAACCTATTTTTTATCATTGCACGGCTTATTCAACCTGCCACTGGTGTATCATGTCCTGGCTCTTACACACCACATACATACTGTACAATGCTAACAGTGAACAGGCAGAAGGCAACAGAGACAGAACAGAGACATTTCTGATCACCTGATCATCATCTTTTCTCTGCTTGTGTTCTATATGGTGATTGTTCAGCCACCATACATTCATTAGATAACAAAATTTGTAATTCTTTTGTATTAATATATTAATATGATGTGAGGTCCAGTTACCAGCGTGACACTAAAACAAGTAGAAGTAAAGGCTACTTTTTACTTAATGTAAGAGCCCAAACTTCTTTACTTTAACTTGAGTAAAAAAGTATAGTCTGTACTTTAACTTTTACCAGAGTCTTTATGAACATGAGTATCTGTACTTCTATTTGAGTGAAGGACGTGTGTACTTTTGCCATCAAGCCAGTGGTGACTGTGGCAAGGAAAATTTCCCAGGCGTGTTATGAGGTAGAAAACAAATCCTTGTAAATTCAATGATGTACATTTATGGTTATCTCAAAATCCTAATCACCATGTTGGAGTGGGCTTTCCGGGGCATCTCTTTACTGGAATACAAGTAAAGAAACTTGTTCATCATGGAGGAGGCCAGTCTGTCTCGTATCTCTAGGTCCTGCACTGAGAATATTTGCCTGGATACCGGCTGTTCAGCCAGGGTGCTCGTCTCTGGGCCCATCATGGGGTAGACTTCATGTTGGAACCTTACCTGAGACAACATATCAAGTGGTTATTTTACTTCACTGGTAAACTTGTTAATACTTTTAAAGACAATAATTGATTAAAACTGTTTTTTTTTTTTTTTTTAATGACAAAAAACAGAGGTAATGAAATTAATTTTAAGCATTGTGTCTTTTCATCTTAGGTTTAAATGTGTCATGTCAGGTTAAAAGCTGGTCCAACTGACTTTGCTGAGCTGGATTTCCATCAACACATCTGGATTTCTACTCCAACCTCCCCCAGAGCGAGAGCCACTGCGAGTCTGTCTTACTGGTGTTTGAGAGGGCGAGCTGTGAGGTGTACACCTAAACATACACAATCACATCATAGCATACTTTCTGAGTGATCTTTTTTTTTTCCCCCACTACATACAAATAACATGACAAACAAGACATCAATGGAATAAACCACTAAGTTAATGTTGTTATTGTAGAATGGTGATGGTGCAAGCCAAAGCCTTACCCTCGACTGCGGGCTGGAGAGGAGGAGAGCAGTCCACTGCCAAAGTCTTTTCCTCCATAAAGGTGCCAGATCACAGAAATATCCTTAACCATGTACCTGACTTCAGGCACAGGGAAGTTCAGAGGACCCTTGCTAGAAGTGCTGCCCTCTAGAGGTTCACTAAAATGGTTGTCCAGAACCAAAATGGGCTCAGAGGTCAGCTTCTTTACCTCTGGCTCTTCATCCCTTCCCTGATGTACAACACAAGCCAGACACACTCAAATATGCTGTACATTAGAACTTACTGTACATGTCTTGAATATGCAACATAATACCATCTGCTCTATTACCATCTGTAGACAAGAGTTCAAGCTCTCCTAGTAGACAAAGATGGCATTACTCTCTACCCTATAACCCCCAGCCCGTAGCTTAACTATGATATGCAAGCATTCGTTATTGGGTGAGACACTGGGCAAAACAGTGAAGAAAAAAGCAAAGCAAAACAAAACAAAAAATAATAATAATACACTTTTCCCTGAAAATTCAATGCTATTTGCTAGAGTAGGAAAATGTACTATATATACTCCATTCCTCAAAACTATTATTTTCTTATGGAAGTATTAGATGGGGAGGTTATTAATTTTTCACATCCTACCAATCACATTAGACTGTCTTACCACTGCTCTAGAGCCTGGAGTGTCCAGGATGCAGAAGTCATCAGAGTCATGGTGGGTGCTGGGGCCAGGGGGAGAGATTAGGGGTGAATGCAGAATGGGGCAGGCTTGAAGGGATCCTGACCCACAGTGCCACTCTCATCGGGGAAGAGGAAAAGATCCGAAAGTGGTGGATCTTGATCACTTGTTTGAGTCGCATGTACACCTACACAAAGAAAGGCACAATGGTCTTATTTGCAAAATACATTCACACATTTGTCAGAAAATGAGAGAGTGCAGACTATCATCATTATAAGTATCTATGTAACTAATAAATTACAAATCAGACCAGCTCCTTACCATTGGACTGCATGGTGTGACTCTGCAGGGAGTCGGTTTCCTCCATAGCATCACTCATCAGATCCTGCAGCATCTGCTGCTCAGCATCAGGAAGCAGTGGGCCATGGGACTGCGGCTTGTTCAATAAGTCCAGCTGCAGTGAGGAAAAAGCAACTAAGTCACACAACCACTTATTTTACGTAATGTAACAAACGCTAATATTAAGACAAATTTGACCTCAGACTGTGCCTAAGACGAAGGTTTATTTTATGACATTTTAATAACCTTGGATTTGTGCTTGGTGCCGCTACCCTTGCTGTCCAGCCTGGTTGGAGGCAGCAGGTCTCCATAGCTGGCAATGTACTGGATAAGATTCATAAGTGCAGCACAAGAGTCCGAGCATGTCCGAATGTGAATGACATCGCTCGAGCAGCGCAGCTCAAACCTCGGTTCTGTCTAAGTCACACAGAAAAAAGCGGGCGGTTAAGCAGTATGGAAATACTTAGACAGTCAAATTAGACAGTTCAAACTAAAAACAGAACAAACTAAGATACTACTATTTTCTTAATACTAGCTGATACCCAATACTGATTTGAGACTTGCTGACTGTATATAATTACTGATATAACTGTTAGCAAAATATGCAAAAGGAGTGACTAGATGCTTGTGGTCAACAACATTTAACATTCTAAAATATCTCAGCAGATTGGACTGGGTAATGTCCAGTCTAACCTGAAATCAATCCAGCATCTCAGACAAGTTTAGTAAATTAATAATTTAACAATTTAAGGGAGCTATTGTTATTCTATACCCATTTTTAAAGAGCTTCATCTTCTCATATTCCAATATTTTCACCTACAAACAAACCTGCCCTAGGTTCACTAAGGCTCGTTCAGTCAATTTGAATTTATCCTTGGCGCATTTGCATTCTCACAGCAATTAGTTAAGAAAAGTGAGACCACAGGATTTTTACTCCATTGTGTTACCAAAACTATTAGGCAACCCAATAGCAGGAAGTAAAAACATGCATGTATTTAAAGTCAGAGGCAAGATTTATTTTAGATGCGAGCTGCAAAAACGGATACTGAAAAAGATAAAGAGGATAAAACTGAGCAAAACACACACACAGCTTTTCTTGGAACTTCAGCTAAGTGTTAAAAACATTATTTTTCAAGTACATTTCACTGAGACAATAAGTGTTACTGTTATGCAAGACATGTCTTACTCTCTCCCCGTCTGTTCCTGGTTTGACTGCTGTAATCCTGAGCTCCAAAGTTCCCATATCCACCACCTGCACGTAGTCTAATTAACGAGACACCATAAACGACTACTCACATCAGTGCAGACATTATATGCAGTCTCTTTCTTAGTTTAAACTCTATTCCTCACCTCGGGCCAGGTTGACAGACACAGCGTTACTTTTGTCACTCAGAAACAGTGCTGCTTCATCAAGAATGATTCTATGAGACCAAATAAAATCATTAGCAGTCAATAGTATGAGGTGTGGTAAACAGAGCAGATCAAGAATATAAAGTAAATGCATAGTAAGCCTACCTAAGACTGGAGGAGGAGTGGTCCAAAGAGACACTGCTGGAAATACTGAAGGTCTCCACTGTGAGCAGAGACCTCACAGGCAGATACAATGGTCTGGTGAGATCCAGAGAGGACATGTCAACTTTTACACTAATACATGGAGAATATATAATCTATGAAGATTGCACCTTGTTTTACAATGATTTTTAATCACACACTTTACCTGTAATCCAGGGAGCAGCTCCACAGGTGTAGGTGGAGGGTTGTAAGATAGGATGGAGGTGTATAGCCAAGCACAGGTTCATCAGTCACATTTAGAAAGTCTACTATCTAAAGAGTAAATAAATAATCACAATTTAATCACTATTCCACTATGCAACATGTGCCCTGTATCGACAATTAACTATATTTAATTCCTAACATTCGAAAATATTATAAATAATAAAGCTATTACCTGGTCATACCAACCCAGTGTAGAAGGCACAACTCTGTGCTGAAATGTGGCTGCTCTCACACCAATAGCAATAAGAAACTCCTGAAAACAATCATAGATATGAATCTACACTCACAATTCTACAAACAAGACCCCATAATGACAACGTGAAAGAAGTTTGTTTGAAAAATGAAAATGTATATATATTTTAAAAAAGTACATAAGTATTCACAGCCTTTGCCATGACAAAATTGCATCCTGTTTCCACTGATCACCCTTGAGATGTTTCTACAACTTGACTGGAGTCCACCTGTGGTATATTCATTTGATTGGACATGATTTGGAAAGACACTCATCGGTCTATAGAAGGTCCCACAGTTAACAGTGCATGTCAGAGCATAAACTAAGCCATGAAGCCCAGTGAATTGTCTGTAGATCTCCAAGACAGGATTGTATTGAGGTGCAGATCTGTGGAAGGGTACAGAAACATTTCTGCAGCATTGAAGGTCCCAATGTGCACAGTGGCCTCCATCATCATTAAATGAAAGAAGTTTGGAACCACCAGGACTCTTCCTAGAGCGTGCTGCCTGGCCAAACTGACGGATCGGGGGAGAAAGGCCTTAGTCAGGGAGGTGACCAAGAACCCAATGGTCACTCTGAAAGAGCTCCAGCACTTCTTTGTGGAGAGAGAGGAACCTTCCAGAAAAACAACCATTTCTGCAGAACTCCCCAATCAAGCCTGCATGGTAGAGTGGCCAGACGAAAGCCACTTTTCAGTAAAAGGCGCATGGCAGCCCACCTGGAGTTGCCAAAATGCACCAGAAGGACTCTCAGACCATGAGAAACAAAGATTCAACTCTAGCCTGAATGCCAAGTGTCATATCTGGAGGAAACCAGGCACCACTCATCACCTGGCCAATAGCATCCCTACGGTGAAGCATGGTGGTGGTGGCAGCATCATGCTGTGGGGATGTTTTTTAGTGGTAGGAGCTGGGAGACTGGTTAAGGATAGAGGTAAAGATGAATGCAGCAATGTACAGACATCGCTTTTAATCTCAAACTGGGGCCACGGTTCATCTTCCAACAGGAAAACGACTCTAAGCACACAGACAAGATAAGTGGCTACAGGCAACTCCATGAATGTCCTTGAGTGGTCCAGACAGAGCCCAGACTTGAAGCCGATTGTAGATCTCTGGTGAGATCGGAAAATTGCTGTGCTGTGCTCCCCATCCAACCTGATGGAGCTTGAGAGATTCAAAGAAGAATGGGTGAACCTGCCCAAAAATAAGTGTGCCAAGCTTGTAGCATCATCTTTAAAAAGAAAATTGTTGCCAAATGTGCTTCAACAAACAATTGAGCAAAGGCTATGAAAACTTATGTACATGTGATTTATTTCGTTTATTATTTTTAATACATTTGCAAAGATTCCAAACAAACTTCTTAGACGTTGTCATTATTGGGTCTTGTTTGTAGAATTCCGACGAAATAATGAATTTAATACATTTTGGGATAAGAAAAACTACACGGAGAAAGAAAAACATTTACCTTCACATTGCGCTCAGCACTCTGAGAAGAAATCTTGAGGGCAAGAGAAAGCATACTGTGAGGCTCCATATTTAGTCCTTCTGAGGGAGATGCTCTTTCTGCTGCAGACTCACACACATATAGCACAGGTTCCAACCAGTGAGGGCGTGTCCTACAGGGCAGCTTAACGTCCCACACAGAAACATCTCCTTCCACTGTGCCTGAAAAGCATCCCACACACAACGCATGTTACATACAAACGTGAAGAAATATTTATAATATGCCTCTTATCCTTGCATGAGAATATGAAGTTATCCTTAAACGCCACTGAGTAATTTATAGACAGGTGAAAAGCACACGGACATCCGTTTGCAGTCTTGGACCTGGTTACCTTGATGATACAGGCAGATTGCTGAGGTGTGGAAACAGACATAGTGTTGGTCTTTATAACCCTCGTACTGTGTCACACTGAAAACAACTCCATTCTTCAACTCCATCCAGAACTCCCCATGTTTATTTTCCAGCACACTTTTATCCGATTGCTAGTCAAGCACAAAATAAATGGCAGACTGAGTCTCAAAACAACACAAATTCCACATTAATAATAGAGGTCAACGGATTAATTGAGATTGTGCTCATTAATTGGCACAGATAGTTGATTCCTGGAACTATCTGCTAATGACAGAAATCCATACAGATAGTTTTTCCAGGTTACATTACAATAGATTTACTAATAAGGTCAGTTTCATTTACCTTAGCCTCTGTATGTACTGCTACAAGACAGTGATTTACAGATAGCAGAAGAGAGAACAGGCTCTGTGAGTTCTTTGACTGCATCTTATTTTTCCTCTTCTTCATGTTCCTATAGCCCAGCTCAGCTGGAGTGTAGTATGGCAGAGTCTCCTCTTCTGAACCACTTTCATCTTCTACAAACACAAGGAACATCTGAGAACTTACAGCAAACAAGTGAAATAAATTCACCCTAAGAAACAAGTCAAGTTAACAAAACATAGACTGTACACATCTTAGAGTAGCATCAGATGTGGTGGACGGATCAAAGCAAATATACATTTCTTTGACTTAAATTGTACACTGCCATAGAAGGGAAGTGGCGCTTACCCTCAGGACCAAGAGATCTGAACTGACTGAAGTTATCCTTGTTGTAGGTACTTATTAGCTGGCTGGCTACAGAGAGGCCACCACCATATGGCATGCTCTCCACTGTCTCCACTGGTGATGGGGCTGTAGGCTCCCATAGCAGCAGGTCATTGTTAATCCTGACAGAGCAAATTATATTTTTAAAAAAACACACCAGCTGAATAAATGGTATTGAAATGAATATAAAAATAAGAATGACTCAAGGTTATTTTTTTTTTTATATTCCAGTACCTGTTGTGTAGTTTCTCATAGAAGGCCTTATTAGGTAGTGATATTTGCACATTTGGGAAAGACAGTTCAAGAATGTAACGGGAATTGCTCATGGTTTTCTCTTGGAATTCAGTCATCTCCACTACATCTCCTGGAATGACCATCTGATAAGAACACAAATGCACAGTAACTAAAGAAACCCAAGTTAGAACAATATTATTTTAGAAAAACACCACCGTAAGTCAAAAATATCGTAAGTCGAAGATGGTACTATGACTGTGATAGTCTTTACTGCTTCATGCTGATTTATAATTGTCATTTTCTGCTCTAAACTGATGGCTTTCCTCTTCTTTTTTCACTACCAGCAGGAGAAATACTTGGGCAATTGGAAAACATGCTTTCATCACTAAAATTGCTGACCGCTAGCAAAGGTGGGGCATCTCACATATACGCTCATCCCAGCTGCCTGTTGCACAAAATGTTACATTTTTTACAATTTTGTTTTATCGCTATCGTCATCGTAAGATCGGAAAATCGTAAGTCGAACCATCGTAATTTGGGGACCATCTGTACATATAATCTTGTAACATTCCGCTTTCACTTACTTCTTCATTCTCGTACATGACACGTCGTGAGGAGAAGGGCGACGGCTCAGGTTTACCAAAATCGCACACGTCCTTTAAAGAATGGGCAGCTCCTTCCTCTTCCTCCTCTTCCTCCTGTGAACATCCTTCAGCACCTTCCTCCTCCTCTTCAGTCGTAACCCGCTCCAATATGGAGTGTACAACCATGGGGTTCACCTTCAGGACCACTCTACAAAGAGAAAGACAAAGAAGCATTTCTAAATTAATTTAAGAAACCAAATGCACATGACAACTGACCTAAAATTAATGTGCTTTGCTCAGTAAATTTTTGAAGTACTATACCTAGGCCAATCAAATTTGCCATTGTCAGAAGAGGTCATGTTTTCCTCCATAGTATGTGACACACGTAAGAACCTGGATGCATCATGATCTTTGTCATTCTGGAATGTACCTGAAATAAAAATAAAAAACAATAATAATTTATATATATAATATATATATTCACAGTTAAGTTTAAAGTTACACATTTTCTGTACAATCTACAGATCTAATTGAGCTAGATGTGTTTTTGTTAGATATATAAAATATCTTGTATCTAGAAATATACAGAAACCTACATAAGATGTTATTAAGTGATTGGTTGTATTAAATTTATTTTTGAGGTTGTACCACTGAGCTCCTTAAAGGTAAGTTCTATCTTGGTCTGCTCCGGTGAACTATTTCCACTGAACTCGGTTTTGAGCTCGACGTCCTCCAGCTCTAAGCGCAGCACCTCCTTTTGCAAAGATTTTTTAAACCAAGGGCCCCTCTCCTGGTCTGAGCGCAGGTCGGGGATGGGAAACCGTACCACTAGCACTAGTTGAGGAGCATTTACAGACACGGCAAACAAACAGTGCGCAGGACTGCGGCTATCCTCCAGAAAGACCTCTGCAAAAGCCTTGTGCTGAAGGGAAACAGAAATAAAATGACACATAATTAGCAGAAATATTAGCATAATTAGCATGAATACAAACAGACCTATTGGAGCAAGAAAGGAGTGATCAAAGATGTCTTACAAGGCTAACATGCTTGTTATAGGATGTGTACATGTGAGAGGCCATGGTTTCTGTGGTAGCCAGTTTCTGGGGCTGAAGCAGGGAGTGGAGACGATCCACAATGCTGATGTCACACTCTGAGCGAGCCTTACCCAGCTCCACCTGAAACTCTGCTTTACAGGGCATAGCACTCAGACGCACTTGCCCACCCTTAGAGTAGTGATGCACACAGAGAAGAAGAAAGGAATATGAGAATCTAAAAAACAACATATCTATTATGTTTTTATGCATAAATTATAAAGTCACACATCATTACAAGTAAAACACCACTATGTATAATGTCACAGGATCTCATTAGTCACTTAATGTCTAATGACTGCCAGTAACTGCTTTACTACATGCTTGTTTACCTGCGGACCTCTGCGTTCGGTTAACTTGTAGAACAAATGAAAACAGGTTTGTGTAGGGGGATCACAGCTGGTATCAACATCAAATGTTAAGAGCTGGTGTTTCAAAGAAGAAGAAAAACAACATCTTATTCAGTAACTGACCAAGCTTTCGATTTCGACTTTATGAAAAAGAAAAGAAAGAAACCTCTGTGTAATGCACTCCACTCTGCACAGTGCTTCTGCGATTCTCTGTGGGGTAGAGGCATTCCAGCAGCTCCATACACCTGAGGGACAGGTCTGTGCTGAGAGTACGTAAGCTGGAGCCTTGGCAATGCTCATATGTTACCTTTAATCCCTGACCAATAAATCTGGGAAAGAGAGACAGGCATTACAGCCAAATAAACAAAAACAACAATCAAAACCAATTTGAACAAACTGTAAAGAAAACTGTTTTAAAATTATTTAAACGCTAATGTTTTAAGATAAAAAGTTAAAGGTGCTTTGTACTTGTCACATGTCCATTACAGCACAGTGAAATGCTTTCTTCAATCATATACCAACAATGTTAGAAAGCTGGGGTCAGAGCACAAGGTCAGCCATGATACAGCAGCTCTGCTACCACTTCCCCTCTATCCAGCTTAATTTTAGATATACAAATCTCCTAGCATGTGCATTTATATTATCATTTCTTATGCGGACAGGCATTTTATTTACCACATATATACTCTAATAGTTTTATGCTACAGTAACTGAATATATACACAACAACAGAGTACATTATACACTCACCGGCCACTTTATTAGGTACACCTGTCCAACTGCTCGTTAACACAAATTTCTAATCAGCCAATCACATGGCAGCAACTCAATGCATTTAGGCATGTAGACATGGTCAAGACGATCTGCTGCAGTTTAAACTGAGCGTCAGAATGGGGCATGGTTGTTGGTGCCAGATGGGCTGGTCTGAGTATTTCAGAAACTGCTGATCTACTGGGATTTTCACACACAACCATCTCTAGGGTTTACAGAGAATGGTCTGAAAAAGAGAAAATATCCAGTGAGCGGCAGTTCTGTGGGCGCAAATGCCTTGTTGATGCCAGAGGTCAGAGGAGAATGGCCAGACTAGTTCGAACTGATAGAAAGGCAACAGTAACTCAAATAACCACTCGTTACAACCGAGGTATGCAGAAGAGCATCTCTGAACGCACAACACATCGAACCTTGAGGCGGATGGGCTACAGCAGCAGAAGACCACACCGGGTGCCACTCCTGACAGCTAAGAACAGGAAACGGAGGCTACAATTCACACAGGCTCACCAAAATTGGACAATAGAAGATTGGAAAAACGTTGCCTGGTCTGATGAGTCTCAATTTCTGCTGCGACATTCAGATGGTAGGGTCAGAATTTGGCGTCAGCAACATGAAAGCATGGATCCATCCTGCCTTGTATCAACGGTTCAGGCTGGTGGTGGTGGTGTAATGGTGTGGGGGATATTTTCTTGGCACACTTTGGGCCCATTAGTACCAATTGAGCATCGTGTCAATGCCACAGCCTACCTGAGTATTGTTGCTGACCATGTCCATCCCTTTATGACCACATCTTCTGATGGCTACTTCCAGCAGGATAACGCGCCATGTCATAAAGTGTGAATCATCTCAGACTGGTTTCTTGAACATGACAATGAGTTCACTGTACTCAAATGGCCTCCACAGTCACCAGATCTCAATCCAATAGAGCACCTTTGGGATGTGGTGGAACGGGAGATTCGCATCATGGATGTGCAGCCAACAAATCTGCAGCAACTGCGTGATGCTATCATGTCAATATGGACCAAAATCTCTGAGGAATGTTTCCAGTACCTTGTTGAATCTATGCCACAAAGGATTAAGGCAGTTCTGAAGGCAAAAAGGGGTCCAACCCGGTACTAGTAAGGTGTACTTATTAAAGTGGCCAGTGAGTGTATATGACTAATATAATACTATTTGAGATTCTGTTTACTACACATAATATACACATACTTTTTTTCAGTTTCTAGGTTGATTTAAGCTTTAACTAATCCTACCCCATATCAAAGTCATTTGGTGTTCAGTGGTTTACAGTTAGAACTTGTGTTCAAACATTCACATGTGGATTTCCGAACATGAAAATTCACTGACAATCCTGTAGAACTGTTTCTTCACCAACAATGCTGTATACTTTAAAATTTTAAAGTTTGACAAGCGCATAAACCCCACCTAAGGTGGTCGTGTGGGCAGGCCTGGTCAAAAACAGCTCGTGCTTTGAGGAACCCTCTTAGATGTAGCTGATCATTAGCCATCATGTGGAAAAATTTAGAGGTCATTGGTGCAAGAGGGCTGAGAGTTGAGTCTGGGGGTGGGAGAGGATCAATGTGCAGGACAGACAAGCATAGATTGCCCACCGTCAGCCTGAAAACCAGCTCAGGCCTGGACTCATCGCAGTGGCCCTTGGACGAATAAGCTAGAATCAAGGAAAACAAATAATTCAATTTGTGATTATCATAACCCCTTTTACTATAGTAAAACTATATAGCATAAAATATTTGTTCAAGAACTAAGGTGAGTAGATAATATGTGGTAAAATGCTAAAAGTCTTTTAAAGATTGAACCTCTTGGGGAAAACATAGTAATTTATAAAACAATATTACGAAAAAGTAACAGAGGTACTGCAAACATTTACTGTCCGAAAGACTTACTGGTCTGTCTTGGCAGGTTATATGGGCACTGAGGGTCTCTGGAGAACATCTGTGTTTCATGGCTTTGTTTTTCCTTTGTTTAGGCATATCCAAGTACTGATCCCATACAGTCTATAAGACATTTCATAACATTCAACACAGCTGTTTCTGTTATACCTATATCATTTTGTTATGCCTTTTAAAACGGATGACTCACAGTTGCAGTGCCAGAGGTTGACTCCCCCAGAGAGGTGGAGTAGTTGCTGTTGAGAGACAAATCCAGATCTACAGTGGGTGGGTCTCCAAGAGGGGGCAGAGATGATAGACTGTGTGACATGTCCATGTCAGCCATGGAGAAAAATACATCTTCTGCTTGAATGATAGAAAAATACATAATATTTAAGATGCCAATATTTAATCTTAAGGTAGTGGATATGTTTAAGCAAGAATTTACCTCTGCTTGACATGGTTCTGGTGGTCTGGCTCTCAAACAAGTCTTGGTTCATCCCAGCAGTCATTGGCTCCTTTTTTAAGCAGCGGTTAAGCTCCATTTGTAGACGGTACTCATCTTCCTGCTGCATGGGACGACTTTTTCTGTCCTTAGCCAAGCCAGACCATTTCTGTGCTGCTACATAATACATACACAAAAGACATTCTATCAAAATGATTGAAAATATATAATAAAAGTAGGAAATTCTGATCTAACGCGATGTGTGTGTGCATTTATAAAATTCCCAATCCTTGAAGACATACCGGAGCAAGAGAATACTCCAAACATATCTAGTAGCAGGTGGACTTGCCGTGGTGACAGAAGCATGATTAATGAATCAATCTGTCCTTCAATGTCCAGCTGACAAAAGGGCAAATGTAATTATTAACAAAGCGGAATCTCTATGGCATTACATTTGCTGAACTACACAGTCACACCATATACACTACAGTATATGGTCAAATGCATGTGAACACATGAACATCACATCTCTATGTGCTCAGTTCCAAACCATCAGCATTTACAGGAAATCGGTCCTACCTTTGCTGTTAAAACAGTCTCCACTTTACTGAACACTTTTAATAAATTTTGGAGTACGGTGGGGAGGGTTTGCTCATTTAATCACTGAGGTTAGGCCTTAAGGGCTGATGCACATTCTGCTAGTCGGCATTCCAGTTCATCCCGAAGGTGTTTGGTGCAGCTGAGGTCAGAGCTCTGTGCAGGCACTTGAGTTCAAACCTTGACTTGAACTATGCTTTAAGAACAGGGGCTGTGATGCTGGGTTTGTACCTCTTTACAACAGGTTTATACCATCTTTATATTCAGAAATTTTAATACTACAGCATACAAGTGTGCGTACAACTTTGTGGCAACAGTTTTGGAAAGATTTAGAAAATCTGGGTTTGCTCATCAGGTGTCCACATACTTTTGTCCATACAGTGTTTATATTCCATATTGAAAAGATGCTATCACATTACAGATAATAGATTATTCTGAAGGAAGAGTGTCTGCACTATAAGATATTCTATACAGGTGTACACGAGTACTTAGGTAGACCAAGACATGTTTTTAAAGAGCAAATAAAATCAAAGTTAAATATTACTGTACAGTTCCAAACCTTGGCTCCAGGCATGGCTTCATTCTGCTTCAGAACCAGGGACAGCTCCAGTTTGCCACTAAGGCAGCCCACCTGCACAGGTTCAAAAGGTGTGCTGGCACATACAGGTTCTGTGAACTGTGGGTGAGGCTCACAAATAATTTTTGGATTCCAGCTTGGGGATAACTTAGGCTCAGTTTCCTGTAAATCCAACAAAGAAAGCAGATATATGAAGATATAAACAAGCCCAAAACCTTAATACATTCATAAATGTTTAAATGTATAATCACTGTTGAAATAAACTCACCGACTGAGTGGGGGACGATTTGACACTGGCACGAGAGATCTCTGAAAACTCATCCCAAAAAACATTTGCACCCTCCAATGTCAGGTTTTTGTGTGCAAATGTGGTGGGTTGATGAATGTTTACACTTGAGCCCTCTTCAGCAGTTTCATCACAGTAAACAATCCTAAGGATACCAAGAAACAAAAGGGTTTTTTTTTAATATACAACTATCGTTAGTTATAATGTTAAATGGATATTACGAAGAAGCATGCTAACCTTCAGAAAAGAAATTATTAAAAGCTACTCAGAGACGGACAATGTAGCTATAAATAATAAGGTGATATAATTACATTGATGCACTATATTTCCAAAAGTATTGGGTCACCTGGCCTTTCCTGGTATATGTGGTTCTTTTCCAAACTGTTACCACAAAGGTGGAGGCACTCAATTTTACAGGACATCTTTAGATGCACTAAAATTATATTTTGCATTCACTTGTACTTGGAAACACAAACCTGTTCCAGCATGGGAATGCCTCTGTGCACAAAGTAAGCTTTACATGCTTTGGAGAGTAAGATCTTGAGTGGCCTGCTATAGCGCTCTGATCTCATCCCTGCTGAACACCTTTAGGATGAATGTGAACGCTGACTGCACCCCAGGCTTCCTCACCTACATCAGTACCTGCCTTTCATAATACACTTGTGGCTGATGAACACAAATATCCATTGGCACACTCCAAAATCTAGTAGAACCTCTTCCCAGAAGAGTGGAGGGAATTCTAAGAGCAAATTGGTATGTAATATGGAATGCAATGCTTAAAAATCCCATACCATACTTATGACCAGGTGACCCAATACCCAGCTTCAATATTGAAGCATTATCTGACCAGTTGTATTCTTTGTCAATTTGCACAGCAGTTTGCTAAACTACCTGGCACTTTGCATGCTTGATCATCGATTACTTATTAAACCACAGCTTTTTATTTGAACGCTCAAATCAGATTGTTCAGAAGATGTGGATTTTCTTATAACAGAATGCCCCAGGCAGTAGCTCCGACTGTACATGAACGCTAATTTTAACAATATTTTAACAAATATTTTAAATAAAAGACACTCAATTAATTTATACAGTGCATTAAACATCATTTGGGAGGGTTTTAGCTTTTCATATGAGCTATTTCTAACACCAATTGATTAATTAAACGTCAGGTTAATAGCAGGTGTTTCTACAAAATGGATAAGCGACAAGACTTTTGTCAGGGACTGTATATCATTGTGTGTATTTTATGCTGTTACCAAAAATGTACCTTTTGATTCTGATTTCAAGGGCGATTCCTGTTTTGGAATTTTCTGGAACATGTTCAATCTTGAGGACTGTATCCAAAAATGTGACCTTGACTCTTCTCAAAACTAAAGAACCAAAAATTAACATGTTAACTCACTCAACAGCCGGCAACTTAAAAAGCTGCAGCGCCACCTGCCATCTTGTTTATTATTTACACATTAATCTCAGTGATGCAAGATAATATATAATCAGATCTACACATTCTACAAAACATAAAAGCATGATATTACACATAATATATTAGATACTTTGTAGCAGAATTCAATACCTGTCTCTATTGTCTCAGCAAACTTTTCGAGACCTTCTAGAGGTTGGAAACTCTCTCCCAGATCATCAGTCAGTCTCTGACTCAGGCATTCCTTCGCCAGCTGCATACTGCTTGTCATAAAGCTAGACCAGTACATGGGCTCTGTTCCAGATGCTACACACAGATAAAAATGAAGATTATAATGTGAAACAAACAAACACCAAAGCTTACGTTACCCTGCCTAAAAAAATATATGTACATTTGTCACTTACCAATGCGTGGTCTTGGCCTGAACACCATTTCCAAGCCTTTGACTACCAGAGCACAGTTGTCTTGGAGCAATGAGGACCATGGTACAGTGAGGGAAATGGCCTGGATGAAGCCCTCAGTCACTTCAAATGGAGCATCCACAGATTCAAGAATCTCATTCAGTGACTGCAGGAATGCCACACAAGGTCATGAGTCATACTAGTTTATTTTGTATGTGATCATACACATAAACACTGCTGCACATATAACCTCCTGGTAAAAGCTACAGCATGATAGAACCTAGTGGTGATACACACCTCCTATCACACACACACACACACACACACACTTACCCATTTGTCCAGTGGCACTTGTGCAAGTGAACCTTTGCCTTGATAGAGGTCCACACTAAGCTGGTCCAAACTCAGCTTTTCTTGGAGAAAATTGCCCAGGTACCGATGCAGAAGATATCTGCAAGCCCGCTTTTTAATAGACTCTGAAAAAGGCCACGGCATTGTGTCTGCTTTGTGAATTCAGCCGAGGACAGCCTAAGAAAACCTTATGCTAGGATGGTGTTTTCATAGAGGAGACGCACGGATATTGATTTTAAGAATGCTGTGTGAGTGATCATTCTGTAGACTGTAATGTCCAATCGCTTTTGTGGTTTAACGTTGTCCTTCAGAATGAGGCGAAGTGGCATGACAGTCCCAACCCTAGTGGCGAAAAAATTCAAAGGGTAAAAATACAGCACCTAGACAATGACCACAAAGAAATGTTTAAAAAATAAATAATACGTTTCAGCTTTCAGAATTTCATAAAAATTCACATAAAACTGAACAGCAAAAATATAAATATATAGGAATGTGGTGCCTTCGGCCAACCAATAGAAACCCGAGCACCAAGCAGAAATACTGAGTAAGTGTGAACAAATCAGTTCCCCAGGAGGGAAATAAAATACACCTCCTACTGACAATCAATGAAAGTTTTTTGTTTAGTGAAAATAAGCTGGAGAACAATGCACGCAACTCAAAATATATTTCTTGAAAATAAAGCCACAAGTCAGACTCTTTCTGACCATATCACAGGGCAACACTCTTATCCAAAAAGCTTTTGTCTATGTCTGACATGTCAAACTCAAAGCCCGGGGGTCACTTCCAGCCCACGGTTCCACCACTGTGAGGAAGGGGAGGGGGGAACTCAACTGTTTCTAAATGCATGTTTGCGTTTTTTTTTTCTACTTACACAATTATTTTAGTTATACATACATATATTTTTTTATATATTAGAGAATACATATAATAGAGTGCGATTTTTAAAATATTTTTATGGGGGCAACCCTCGGATGGGGGGGGACATGTCCCCTCCGTCCCCCCCGGGATTTACGCCCATGCCTGCTTATAATATCATATCTCTATTAAAACGGGGAAAGTTTGACTCTGTGGACACTGCTGACAATGTCTCATTTCCATCTCCAGGCTGCTCGAACGCTCTGCATGTTTGGCATGTATGTGAGCAACTTTTCTGTTTTGAAGATGATGCAC
Source organism: Silurus meridionalis (assembly GCF_014805685.1). Taxonomy (NCBI): domain Eukaryota; kingdom Metazoa; phylum Chordata; class Actinopteri; order Siluriformes; family Siluridae; genus Silurus; species Silurus meridionalis. Next base: position 13,781,994 of record NC_060891.1, on the reverse strand, counting down.
ACCTTCACTCCATTAGAGCACAGCATCTAATCCCAAACATTAATAAACTAACAGACAGGAAAGTCCTGCTCAGGCAAATGTGCGTGTCTGAGAATAAAAATGTCTGGCTTTTACTTACTGCTTTATTTCCAAACTTAATTCTGCATCCTGTCTGTCATGTTGTTTATTAGCTGTTGACCGTGTTTGACCCTCTACTTACTCGGATCTCTCTCCTGTGACACAGCTTCCGGTGTTTGACTTGTTTGCCGCGAGTTCCGTGTTTGTATTTCCGTTGGCGTTTTCAAACTTAACATTAATTTTTTTTCCTCCTTTATTAATCCCGAACAATTGTTTTTGTCTTCCTGACTTGTGCCTGTAGCTCGTTAACCGACTACCACTAGTGTAGATTACACACTTTATCTTAACTCTATTCGCTATTATAAGCACTATGTCGGTTGTGCACAGGTGAGGACTCGGTGGAGTTTGAGCTGGAGGCTGTGGAGAAACAGATCCGCGACCTAAATGCAAAGCATGCCCAGCTATGAGAGCGGAAAGCGGCGCTGGAAACATCCCGGGCGGACGCTCACTAGTCCCAGGTAAATTCTCGGGTTGAACCCAACGCTCCAAGCACCTCAACTCCGCGTGTTTCCCTGCACAGGCCCAGCGCAAAATTAAACCAAATGATTATATGGGTCTAAACGAGTCTACACTGTCAGAATATGCTTATAAACATGAGCCCCGTCAGACTGGTCGTGGGGGTGGTGTAGCTACCATTTATAGTGCCCTTCTTAATGTTAGTCAGATATTAGGATTCAGGTTTAAATCATTTGAAGTGCTCGTTCTTAAAGTTGTACTTTCAGACATACATAGAAAACCCCTACTTTCTCTCCCTCTGGCCACCGTGTACAGACCCCCAGGGCCCTGCAATGATTTTCTCCAAGAGTTTGCTCGTTTTCTTTCAGATCTCTTGATCAATTTTGATAAAGTGCTGCTTGTAGGACATTTTAATATTCTTGTAGATGATGCAAATGATGCCCTAGGACTATCATTTGTGGACTTAATAAACTCTTTTGGGGTTAAACAAAACGTCACCAGACCGACTCATCATTTTAATCACACACACTAGACCTAATAATATCCCACGGAGCAGACGTCACTGATATAGATATTTTACCTCAGAGTGATGACCTTACAGACCATTATCTCATACTGTACACACTACAGGTAGAGCAGATTAGCCGTGTTTCACCACGTTATCAACTTGGTAGGACTATTGTTCTGTTCAGGCCACTAAGGACAGATTCATAAATAACCTGCCTGATTTATCTCAATTTCTCACTAAACCCCTAAATGCTAACAATCTTGATCAAATGTCTAACAACATAGACACTATCCTCACTAGCACATCAGACATCGTTGCCCACACCTGTTTAAAAAAAAGGTTAGAGAGAAAACACCTGCACCATGGTATGATAGTCATACTCATGCCCTCAAGAGAACAGCCCGTAATCTGGAAAGAAAATGGAGGAAAACTAAATTGGAGGTATTTCGAATTGTGTATAAAGACAGTATGCTCAGCTACAGACAGGCGCTAAATGCTGCTAGATCTGAGCAAACTCATAGAAAACAACAAAAACAATCCCAGGTTCCTATTCAGTACAGTAGCTAAATGTACAACAAATCAGGTATCTGAAAAACGTATTCCATCACAGTTTAGTAGTGAGGACTTTCTTCACTGAATTCACTGTCTGATCTCATTCCAACTAAACTACTGAAAGAAGTGTTACATACAGCTGGTGAAGCTCTTCTGAATATTAACTCCTCACTATCTTTAGAAGTGAGGAGTTAATAATAAGGTCTTAAGGTTTCTCATTAAGAAACCTAATTTAGATCCAAACACACTAACAAATTACAGACCTATTTCAAATCTCCTATTTATGTCTAAGATTTTAGAAAAGATTGTGTCTGCCTAGTTCTGTTCCTACTTACAAGAGAACAATATCTTTGAAAAGTTTCAGTCGGGTTTTAGGCCCCATCATAGCACAAAAACTGCTCTAGTTAAAATCACTTATGACCTGTTTTTAGCTTCAGACCGAGGCTACATCTCTCTGTTAGTTTTGCTAGATCTAAGTTCTGCATTTGACACTATAGATCATGATCTCCTAAATCGCTTGCGAAATTACATCAGCATTCAGGGACAGGCATTGTAGACTTAAATGGAGAGCTATCCAGGGTAGTGCAAGTAAATTATGGGGTGCCACAAGGTTCAGTTCTAGAACCCCGGCTTTTCACAATATAAATGCTTTCCTTGGGAAATATTATTAGAAGGCATGGGATTAGCTTCCACTGTTATGCTCATGATACCCAACTATATGATATAGCTCAATTGGCTTGGATAACCGAGTGTGTCAAAGAATTAAAAGATTTGATGACTGATAACTTTCTGTTATTCAATTTTGATAAGACAGATCTTGCTTATCGGCCAAAAAACCAGTACACAGAAGCTCCAGGATTTCAACCTGGATCTAGAAGGATGTACTTTAACTAATAGTTTCTAAGCTAAATATTTCTAAGCTAAAAAACATGTCTGTATCTGATGCAGAGAAGCTCGTCCACACATTCATGACCTCCAGACTGGACTATTGTAATGCATTACTAGGTGGTTGTTCTGCATCATTAATAAACAACCTACAGTTAGTCCACAATGCAGCAGCCGGAGTTCTCACAAGGTCGAGAAAATGACCATATAACCCCAATCTGATCATCCCTACACTGGCTACCTGTAAAGTTTCGAATCGACTACAAACTACTGCTACTTATTTACAAAACACTAAATGGTTTGGCTCCCATGTATCTATCCAGTCTTCTAACACGCTACAATCTGTCTCGCTTCTTCAGATCTCAAAACTCCAGACTTCTAGTAATTCCTAGGATAGCAAAGTCCACTAAAGGCGGTAGATCATTCTCACATTTAGCTCCTAAACTTTGAAATAGTCTACCTGACAGTGTTCGAGGCTCAGACACACTCTCCCAGTTTAAGTGCAAATAAAAAAATTTTCTTTTAAGCAAAGCCTACACATAACACACATCACATCATAACCCTGTGCTCCAGTACATCTGATCACATGCACATTATCAACATGTACTGTTAATATCATTAACTCCATTGCTTCTCTTTCTCTACCCATCCTGAGGTTGCTCCAACCCCAGTCACATCCCACCTTATAAAGATTATGGACCTTTAAAGAAGTAGATGTTGACCCCACAAACATCCCGAACCATCTAGAGACCTACCAGCGCCATTTGGATTCCACCTTATGTGGAGTTTGGACATTGGACCTCTTTGATTGTTTAAAGGCTCTGGCATGGAGAAGCTGGTGTTGGATCTGTGATGATCACAAATGTTGAGCTATTTTATGAGTTGCTCAGTAGCTCCTAGTTTTATAGCCACAAATGACTGTAAAAGACTGTAGAAAGAACATTACTCAATCTTACAGTCCAGTGCTCATGTTAGTTCTCACTCTCCAGTGTTCTGTAGTGTTTAAAAATTTATGGTCACACTCTTGATGTCACCCAAATGAGGATGGGTTCCTCTTTTGAGTCTGGTTCCTCTCAAGGTTTCTTCCTCATTACATCTAAGGGAGTTTTTCCTTGCCACAGTCATAGTGGCTGCTCATCAGGGATAAATACACATCGTTCTCCTTAACTGTTAAATTAAAGGCATGCATCAGTGCAGTCTGTACAAATAAGTGCACATTTCAAAACAACATGTATCGGACATGCTGCGTTAAATATGTCAGCGCTATACAAGGCTGAGCTCAGACCGGGTTTAGTCGAACACATTCAGATTCTCTGCTCCAGTGTAGCTTACTCGCCACTGTGCTTATAGGCTTGTTGGGAGTCCGAAAAACCAAGATTTCAATGAACGCTATTGCAAGATTTTGTTCTTCGCTCGTTCCATAGTCTTCATGATAAAAGGTAGTATCAAAACGTTTCGAGACAAACTCTTGATTACAAGAAAGTACTTTATTTATCTACGTTTAAACACTATCACCTTCAAAATAGTCCAGTCCACACGTGTACAGAATAGCACCGGTTGCACAGTGCCCATGTACACAGGACAATGTCTTTTGCCACAATGACTTCTGAAGTTAGGTGCTCCCTGTGACTGTGCGTGCAGCTGTCAGTGTGCTACAAAACTAGTCTCGAAACTTTGACACCACCTAGTGGTGTTTTGAGGTTTTATCTCTAACATCGTTCAAAAATATATCTATTAATTTCTTCATCATTTGCTTGGGTGTCTTTGGGAGGAAATGATTAACCTAAAAAACGGTAAATAAGAAAAAAAGCTAAATACAATAATAGCAATAAAAAAAATGTCCGGTCCAGAGTCCTTAACACCAGAAGCAGCCACCGGCGTGTGCGCACCTTCCCAGCACATGACAGGTAGCAGACCTGCTAACAGGCTAAGCTACACTAAGACATGCCTTTCTTTTATTCATGCCGACAAAATATTAAGCATTTAGAAAATACTCGAATGCTTCCTCTAATACCTTCCAGATCTCCACCAGTCTGTTTTTCCCCCCAAGTGCACAAGACAGTTGGCGCACTTGCCAATCTGAGCTTCCAGGCTAGCAGCTTTAGAGAAGCTAACAGTACAAACTAAAATCCTCCTGCACAAAGATCAAACTGCTCTGCTCCACTGTTACTGTGTGCACATAAACACCCGGAGTTAGCCTGATACCTGGCCATGGAGCACACACACCCATACAAGTGGTCTAAAGCCAGACACCAGCATCCATCACTTACTCACTCACCTTGTGTGTGGATGAAGCTAATGGTGTTTACAAACACTCTGGTGACTGTGCACTCTTCACTACCGCACGCTCACTACACACTCAAACGGCCCGGGTGTGTTCGCACTACACCAATCTGCGCAGCAAAAATGTACCGTCTCCCTAATTCACTTTATTTTGTGCTTAGATGCTCAGATAGACGAATATCTGCTGCATTTTAGGTAGAAAATAAATTGAAATGATAAACAGTCATAAAAAACCGCGAAAAAATGGTACAATTTGGTCTGCACCTAGTATTTATATGTTCTTGGTTGCTGGAAATTTGAGAACAAGAGCGTTACCTCTGAGTTTAGAAGTGTACACTGTGAAACAGGGTTAGTGTGCACATAAACACCCTGTAAATATTATACCCAATATAAATTATAATATATTTTCTTTCTTGTTTTCTCGTGATCACGTCTGAATCGCCTCATGACCTCGACATAAACTTTTTTTTTAAGTGTTGAAAACACGCTTCAGGGAAAAATTGTACGCAATAGTTGTTGGTCCTAAACACATCCTTATTTGCCGGCATGAGCCGGAAGTGCACAGGTGAACTGCCCCCGGAGGAGGTCTGTAGCTAACATCATTGTAACTCTTTAAACACATTTTCAGTCGCATGAACCCTTACCGTAAACTCTATTATTGTACCTGCAGTGTGTATTATATTGCAGAGTGTGAGACGTGTGGTCGTTTAATCGCACTGATTAGCTCTACTAGTGCTAGCTAGCCAGTGTTAGCTAATTCCGTTGGTAGTCATTAGCCAGCTGCATGATGTTTGCATGGTTGTCGGGGTAATTTTGTTTGTTTGTCTGTTTGTCAAGCACACTACGTCACTACGATCATCTGACTTATGTCCTGTTGTAAGTAGGTGTATTGAGGTTGTCGGTGCGCTGGTTCATGTGAATTAGCGAACTAGCATACTCTATTACGTCATTGTTTCCGGTTGCCTTTGATTCGATCAGAGACTCGCAGTACAGTAACAGTCGCTGGTGTGTTTAGGGGATGGAGGTGGACTATCAGCCTGAGGATCTGCCCATGTCCTCATATGATGAGCGCAGTATTGAGCACGGTGTGAAAGACATGCGGCTGGAGGCTGAAGCCATAGTCAGCGACGTCCATTTTGCAGTGAGCAACATGTTCGTGTCCAAAACTCTCACCAACGGCCTGGATCTGGCTTTCATCAACGTGGAGACCAGAGAAGGGAAGCGCTACTGCTTAGAGCTCAGTGAAGCAGGACTCAGGGTGAGTACAAAACCACTCCTGGCTTCTTTGCCATGTTTTGAACACCTCACTGATTCCTCTCTCAATGCCCTCCCTGCAGGTAGTGGGACACACCTTTGACCAGGTGGATGCAGGCCTAAGCACTCAGTATCATGAGACTGTTTACTCGCTCCTGGACTCTCTCAGCCCGGGTTACAGAGAAGCCTTCGGAAACGCCCTGCTCCAGCGACTCGAGAGGCTCAAACAAAACGGACAGTGACAAGATCAGGCAGGACCCAGGAGTTGCTTCTTCGCAAACTTGTGGTTATGCTGAAGTTCTGTGCAACGAGTCAGTATAAAGCATCCGTGGCAAACATCCAAACCAGAAAATACTCACCAGCTTCTTTTTAGTTCTGCCCTCGATTTTATAAAAAGACTTCTCGCTCAGATTCTTGTCAGCTTCACAGTTTGTGGCAACGTTTTTATTGTGGTATTATAGTAATGGCAAAAACAGAGTGCGCTGTACAGTTTGGCGGAAGAGTCAACAAAATAATGAAAAATACTTTTGCACATGATCAACGAATAACAAAATGTATCACTTGGTCAGTCAATAATGTGACTAGAAACAAAAACGCCAGCTTTGGGGCCGTTTTACCATTTAAAGCTTTACTATTTTGATGAAACTGGACCTGCTGCTTGTGTTTTTTTTATAAAACCGAATGATTTCTATGATGCCTTATTGTGATGGTCTGAAACGTTCTGTCCAACTTGCTTCCAATATACTTTGAGTTTGGACACGAGACTCATCCTGTGCGTCTGTTTTCCTTTCTCTTTGCAGTATTCGCTTTAAACAATGGATTTTCTTTGGGCTTTATTTGTTGCTTGCCATCATTTGGGGTATATTGGAAAAGGTATTGCTTTGTGCAAACACGGAATATCTTACTTTGTGCTATTTAATTAAAGGAAAGTCTTTTAGCGCTAAAAGACATATTGAAGATAAAAGGTCTACTTGAATGTGAGTTGAACACAATGTCCTGTCTGTTTTGCAGAAATTCACAGCAAACGAAGCAGGAGTCATTTTACATGGCATTTGAATGGTTACTTAAAAGTAGGGAGCAGTTCTTTAGTTTTTCCATTCATAGAGTGAAGGAACAGCACCGTGTTGCTACGAGGCCATCAGCCGAAGAATTTTCCTCATGTTTGTATGAGCATGTTGAAATCCAAACCAGTTTTTAGTAGATTTAGGCTTTCATGTCACTGCTTTGTGGAAATAAGGCCCATCAGGATTGCACTAAATCAGAACCTCAAACACAATGAAGTGTGGAATGTTGGGAGTTTATTATAAAATACAAAAGACCTCCCTTAAAAATAATGTGTCCAAGGACTGGACTGGCAGAAATGATTTAATAAAAGCACACATTACTTTGATTTTCTGTGTTTTTGCATTAGATTTTTCATAAAGAAAAGTGTATCTGAAGGTGGATGTTCTCAACATTTACAAAAATGCTACTCATTAAATGTTCATATTAATGATATTTAAAATGTGTTGCATTTTTCAGGAACAATTAAAAAGGCCAACCAGTGCTTAGTTTAAAAAGTTCTTTATTTCAGACAGATTTATATTGGATTAAAGTTCAATATTAAAAAAATTCATATTTAGATAGAAAATTGGGATTACGCTGGGTAACCAGAGCAGCATCAATCACTTAAAACATTCTTACAATTACTGAGATGATAGAGTATTACTAAAATGAGTTAATTAATAATTAGGAAAAACAAACATTGTAAAAAGATTCTCATTTCTAAAATTAAAGTTCCTTTTTTTAAAATAAACCCCATAATATCCCACTTGAGGTTTTACTTTGCTGGAGTTGACCATCAGGCGACAATCTGGACAGGGAACTTGATACAGAACAAATCTTTACTGGAGTCGTCTCGAAGTTCCCACTCCACAACCAGTCTTATCTTTAAAGAAAACATTAGTAAGAATTATACAAGTAAAGTAGAGCCAGATCACACACACTGCTGCTCTGATAGTCGATGTATACAACTAGTGGTTCTGTTTAACACACAGGAGAAGGAAATGAAAGAGTGAAACTTACTGATGGATACTCTGGTTTTACAGGAAGCTGGTTGACATAACTGTAGGATTTTTGTGCCTGAATAGGGCACTGGATTCCAGACTTGCAGCCGTCATCAATGGGGATTGAAAAGGGGACAGGGACTCCAGCAATCACACCATGGACCACTGCTTTGCTTGTCTGACTGTCAACCACTGCAAAAGTAGACGCGAGTAAATAGGAATTAGTCACAGGATCACGTGGTTGTAAAAAGTGACAAACTTACCATAATGATGCACGACTGAACCAGTAGTGTGAACATGTACAATTATTCAAATATTTAGTCGATATACAGCTTTAACTAAGAGTTTACAGCCGTGTCCAAGGGTCCAGCCATCTCTCAGCTACCAGCACAAAATGTTACACACACACACACACACACACACACACAGTGTATACACCCAATCAAACATACCCATACGTGTTGCTGAACATTTCGATTTCTCTTCCCCTTTTTTGATACTACACTGACGTCAAGTTGAGCTGGCAGAAACTAAAAAAAAAGCTCATCGTTCCAGGCGATTCTTCCCCATGTAAGGAATTCCTGATCCTTCCGGAACATCTGAACTTGTCTACACTCACTGCGTGCAAGCTCGCGGTAACCGTGGACATCAACTTTCATTTCACGCTCACATAATTAATCTGATACGCTCATCAATTTCTCCTTTACAAAACCAGAAATAATTTGCCCATTTACCACCACACAGGCAACTTCAATGTTGTTTCCCTACTAAGCCAAACACGGACCAACCACTAACGCATTTATCATCCCCACTTCCTCTGATCCTCCAGCACTGCTCCCAGGATCTCTCAAAATGCAAAGGAGGCACAGATCAAGACTGGTCTAGAATTTAACTTTCCCTTGATTCACTGGCAGTCTTAATGTAGCTCTTTTTGTATCATTTAAATTAGCAATTGAACTTTTTTTTTTGCTATACAAGCAGTTTTTACATGACACTCCAATCAGCACAAAGTCAGATTCAGATTCTAGCAAACCGAGTCTTCATGAAAATTTCCGCCTCGTCGAGTTAGTGAAGGGAAACTAACGCTACAGTGCTTCCACTAACAGTGTGAGGAGGACTGGCTATGTGGTTTGTATTTTTAAACCTGGGTGCAATTGACACATCAGTTCCTTCTGAAGTAAATGTTTCCGATTAGAGTAAAAAAAAAAAATAAAGTTGAACAAACTGCACACAATTTATCTTAAGTTTGAAAAAACAGAATGACGTTGATTACAGCTGTTGAAGGTCACGTTCACAGCGTAGGACTGTCCTTTGTGAAGCTGGCATGGCTGATTTGGGCAGGGAGTAACCTCCACCATCGTCACAGCTCCAACAGTTGAGCCTAGAGAGTATAAACAGAGAGAGGAAAAGAAACAGCAGTGACGTGATGCACGAGTGACTCACAGTCACACAATGACTAAAAGGCAAAAAAAAAAAAAAGTCTTAAATGTAATCAAAAGTTCAAGTGTTCATATCACAGCAACAAAGGAAACAGTTTACTGCTACTGTGGGGTATTGTGCTTCTTGAATTATTAAAAAGTTGTGCAAAATAAATTAAAAAAGTTTGATTAGCAATAATCAACAGGTAACTGGTCTGTGATGATAAAAGTATAATTTTTGCAATGTTTAGTTTTTAAAACTATTACAATTCCACAAGACTCGTTTTTCTAATGACAGGTTTATACGTGTATTTTTATTGAAATCGTTGGTCAATGTTAATATAAGTTTGTTCCAATGATACGATAAAAGCATTACAAAAACAATTATAGATATAAATCATTATTATTATGATTCCAGTACACCAGGTTTGTACACAGAGGAGGAAGTGGAAGTTCATTTACTCACCGCAGTCTGCAAACTTCACCTGTTCAGAGTGGGAGAGCCCCAGCAGCAGCGCGAGACAGAAGACACACACAACACGGAAATCCATTGTCCAGGTGAGTCCTTTACTACCTGTCAGATACAAAACAAAATCCCTGAACTGTAGGACTTTTCCCCTTTTCACAAACCGCCAACATGAACTCCAACTGCCCCAAACTGCGCTCCGTAAACACCGCCGAACCGCTCAGTCACGTGACTGTACTGACACGCCGAATCCCATCTATCCAACTACATTCAAGTTTCACCGAGTTTCACAAATCCGCCCTAAAACACTCCCAGCACACACACACACCGCTGTGTACAGCTCAACACTAATCATACTCTTCATCTCAAACTAATAAACAAACACATCAACAAATATATATAGCTATAAAGATTTCTTACAGACCAGTCACTCACCAGCACGCGCCTTCCTACACATCCACTCTCTCCCAACTCCCTAAATCACAAGACTGCACCGAGCTCTTTTATGCCCAACCCACACGCTCGTGACGTGTTCTGGCTCGAGATTAGATTGACAGATCTGTCAGCCAATAACACGCGTCTCTTTCAAACTCTCCGACCAATGTGATCTCTAAATATGAAAGAAAATATTCCGCCTTGTTGCCAGATCCTCTAAAACGTGTCTATACGTAGGGCGGTAGATTAGAACCTATGAAACACTGTTTACAATAGTGCGATCTGATGCGAATCAGAGAACTGCACATTAAGTAAGGTTCTTTAATGCTGTAAAAGCAAAATAATACAAACTTATATACTGTTCTAAGTACTTAATGATTGTAATATACAGGTGGAAACTTCAATGACTTTAGTGACTATATATACATCAAGGTGTTTTGATGGGATCTAAACAGATAAACATTATTGATTAATAAATACAGAACACAGGACAGATTGTATAGAACATTATTGATTAGTTGATTACATTGATGGGGATCACGTCTTTGGGCTATTAGGTAGGTATAGATGTTTGTGAGTATGGTGGCATGTAGGTGAGTGAGTGTGTTTTTTTCTGCAGTGGTTGATATAGATCTGTTGAGATGATAGAGATTACGCACTTTGACGTCACAGATAATTAACCATGAGTTCACTGTCAATTTCCTTCACGTGGGGAAATACAATTAAAGGGAAAGGCTTTTCTACCAACTAGTGTGGTTTTGTAAGAGACCTGGCAACCCGGTGTTGTTGTGTTATGGAAGATGTCACTTGCTAGAGCACTGTTGCTAAGCGCGTTTAAAGCCAGAGCCTGGAGTGCTATACAGTAGGTTTTTACTTCAATTACAGTGATATGGAATTAATTAATAAATAGAGATTAAACAGCAGTGGTGCACTAAGGATTTACTGCTTACCGTTTGAATTAATGTGCCGAGTCATGCTGCTGGATGCTAGATGTATTAGCAACACCAGAGTCAAGGGCAAAGCTGTCGCTAATACGATGCTGACTGACACGTGTTCGTTCGTATCAATAAACCGGACAGGATGGTGTAGCTCACTAATATCATACATAATCTCTAATGTTAGTTGTTTGTGTGTGTGTGTGTTTGTGTTTGTGTTTAATAACCTTCATTGTAAGATCCTCCTGGTTCCTCCTGTAGTGAATCTCAGTACATTACTGTACAGTTGACTAACAGCTTCTGGTTCTTTGTTGTTGCAGTTTGTCCCCAACTGGACTGAGACCTCTGAAGACATGTCACGAGTCCAATCTTGTCTCCACACTGTGTTACAGCAGCAGCTCCTCGCAGGAACAGCAGGTCTCGAGTCCCAACGAGCATAAAGTACATCTGAGTGATGCTTGTGTCAAGGTTTGTACTGTCAGCTTGTCCCCTCTTAAATGTGGACAAACTCGTCTGTCTTTAACTGTTTAATGGTCTTCAGTATCCTGTAAGTAGCCTGTATCTGGAACACTTGAGTGGTGCAAGGGTCATTCACTAATATATATTTGGAAGGAAACCAGAGAACCCAAAGGAATCCCAAACAGACATGGGATGAACAAAAGGTCACACAAACTCAGGATCAATCCTGGAGCTTTTTAGGTGACAATCACAGTTTTTCTCCCCTCAAATTTTTGAAAATACTTCCTGTCTATTTATATATTTGATACAGAAATAAATGCAGTAAGGATGAACCTTTTTTTTAGCTGCATTCAACAACACCATTATATAAAGTGTAACAGCAAGGTTTCAATTTATTTGTGAGATTTTTACATTTATAGGGCCTAAGTCAAAGACAGCATGCTGTACAAGTGTCTTAAAGTCATTTAAAACATGAATTGTGCAAGAAAAGCTGGAAAATATTGACTCTTTAGGGCAGCCATGAAATAGATTTTTGTCATCAAAGTTACATCGATGTTTAATAATCTCAAATTTTAGTGAGCCTTCCCTCAACAGTCCAGTTTGATTCCTCAATTTCAGTCTATAAGATTGAAACCGTATCAGGTTTAGGAGACACGAACACACCATGTCATGATCATGAATAGCCAAGTGGATAAAATTGCATGTGGTAGTTTATTTTTTAAAATGTTAAACTTATCAGAAGGTTGTGAGTTCAAAATCCCATCAGGTGCCACTGCCGGGCCACTGAGCGTGACTCCTAACCCTCAAGTGTATAGGTGTGATGATGAGATAACCCGGAAGAGACTCAGGTTCAGGACATGAGAGAAAATGCTGTATATTTACACGCATGTAGAATCTTTATTATGAAACTCGTTTTGTGTGCAGAGACTGAGTGAAATCATGCAGAAGGGAGAATATCTGAGGATACTGGTGGAGGGAGGAGGCTGCTCTGGGTTCCAGTACAAGTTTTCTGTGGACACGGTGAAAAACGAAGACGACAGGTAACACAATCCTACGCCGGCTGTCAGACTCTAAGACGATTAACACAGTTTTATATCAGGAATGTGCGCTGATATAAGTAAAGGAAAAGTGTGGTGTGTTTTTGTTGTGTAGGTGTTGTGTACTACATTTCTACACACTTCTCACCAGTGAGAAATAAACAGGAAACCAGTTTACTTGAAGCTCTAACAGGTGTGAAAGTCTCATAGCGAAAATGGTTTATATTAGGTTTTGTCTGAGACTAGAGATTTAGACCAGCGATAACACACACATCACCCTCAAATATTCACCCGTTGGAAAATGTATTTTGAATGATTTGAGATATTTTTCACGGTCAATGACAAAAATCATGAATCATTCAGAGTTAAACTGCAGCTGAGCTTCAAGTAAACTTAGAAAAGACTGCAAACTTTTGTAATCTTTCTCTCACACACACACTGTTTACAGATTAGTTAGCGAAATGCTGGAGTTCTTCTTTTATTTGTTTTGTTATTCAGAAAGGAACTATGGTTGATTAAAGCACTGTGTAATTAACACGTGTGCAATTGTTTTGGGGAACGTGTGCATGTCTTTTAGGGGAAAAAACAGTTAAGATCACGTGTTTTGTGCTGCACATCAGTCAGGTAGTAATTGATTTCGGATAAATCATTTGACCAGATGAAGAATGAATCGAGCTTCTGCATCTTTGCACTCCTGCAGGGTTTTTGAGCAGAACGGCGTGGCCGTGATCGTAGACGAGGAGAGTCTGGAGTTTGTAAAAGGAGCAACCCTTGACTTCAGCCAGGAGCTCATTCGCTCCTCCTTCCAGGTGCTGAGGAACCCGCAGGCAGAACACGGCTGCTCGTGTGGCAGCTCTTTCTCCGTCAAAGTTTAAAACCAGACACAAATGTTGTTCAGCTTTCAATCCCACTTCCCCAATTTTGTTTATGAACATCCAGTGATAGAGGAACTAAGAGGAGTTAAATCGAGTGTGGTAGAACATAACGCACACACACACGTAACAAATTGTCCCTTTTGGATTTGAGCCAGTATTCACTATGCATGTCAGTTTGGCTGCGATATTGGAGATCACGAAAATATCACTGCAAGTTGTACATACAGGTTGTAAATACGATGTAATGAAATAAATCTATAAAGTAAAGTTTTTTATAATATCTTTGCATCTTTTATATCACGGAACAGGAAATATATTTATGCTTGTGTGTTCAGCTATCTAATCGCTAATGCTGCGCACACACACACACACACACACAGCTCAAAGTACATGAGTTATGTGTGTGTGTGTGTGTGTGTGTGCTGCATTTGATGACACAGTAGGCTGAGATCAATATACAGGTTTGTGTTTATAATCTGATGACACGTCCCTGATTTAATTACTCTCATTAGCAAATTCTTTGGATTGTAAACGACGTCCAGAACTCAACCCCACTGAGGGTCTCTGAGCGACGTTCTTCCTTCTGATTAGATCATAGTTGCAGCAGCTCTTTAACACGCTTGTGCTTCGTTTACCTCATCGTTAACAAGATTAAGCCCTCGGGTATTCCAGTGATCAGATAGATCCATTGAAATATTGATTATAATGTGAATATACCAAAATATCAGTATCACGCATTAATTATACACTCATTTTTTAATCAAATTTGACTTTTAAGAAAACATTTCACAAAAATATACAAAAGAATGCCTTTACAATTGATATTTACATAAATATCAGAAGGAAAAAAAAATCCAAATATGCACTGAACACGTTGCACTATTTATCGGTATGACAACAGAAGAACTTTTGCATGTTATATATTCTCCATTTACGTTTTTTTTTCTTCTCGAGTTGGAACATTCCAGTTCAGTGATATCCGACCTGTTCCTGAAAGAAACTATTTCTTCTTTCCTAACATGATATAAGACCTTAAAAGGCTTTAGCAGCACAATGAATAATGATTTTATATGATGCAACACAGCATCAACACACATCCTGCCATCCCTTGTATTATATTTTTTTTATAGACTGAATACGAATCATCTGTTTCTATAAGTTTGTTTTCAGCCACAAGACACAAAGCCTACATTTCGTACCTACACACACACACACACACACACACACACACACACAGAAATCACGGTTACGGCTCAAGCTAACGATGCTGTGGTTAGAAATGCCACCTAAATGTACAAGGAGGATCTGAGGTCTAATGAGTGAATACCATGTGCAGGGACGATGGTAAAGACCACTGAAGAACCACAGTGAGCAGGTCAAGTATAGAGTGCATAGTACGCTTTGGCATGCTGACATCCAAGAACATAACAGTTGTGTTACATTCTGGGAGAAGGCCACAAGATAGTTAATGAAAACATTTCAGACTAAAGAGACATGAGGGACATAAAGACAAGTGTGTGATCATGTGAAAAGGAAACGTTCAACCCAAGAGGTCCAACATATCATAAAAAGACTTTGCTTTAAGGCTAATCCTGTTTTGCTTGCTACACGTTTGTTAGTCATTTTGATTGGAAGAAACTCTTACACACCTCAAGGAACAACGATGCAGACGTACCACAAATAAAAAAAAAATCCTCTTTAAACCAGGGGCGAGTGTGAAACACAAGGCAGGGGATGCATACAGTAGAATTTAGACATCGCCTTAATGAGATTAGAGAACCGAATTCTCCTTTTCAGCATCAGTCAGACTAAAAAGACAATACAGTGTGGTTCAGGCAGGGGCTAAAATTTGGACTGGAGGTGTGTTCAGATACATGCACCCGGTTTTGGAAACATCAGACTAACGCTGACGAGAACATCCGTCCCGCACCCTTCCGCCTCTGGGCCTCGTTTCTCCGGGCCTACAGTGGTATCGGGTTTGTCAGTGAGGAACATGGACACACCTCCATACAAACAGACTGTGCAGGAAACACAATATAGGACATGTTAGAAATGGAACCTTCTCATGTGAGTAGAATATGTACAGATCAGCAGGAAGTGTTAATCAGCCATATATAACTATAAATATCTTGACATTCTGCAAGAAAATAAACATTATGCACACATTTGCTTAGTTTAATTTCGTTCTATGTCGTTCTGGCTATTAAACAGGTTCGGAATCTGTGAATCATTTCTAATCTGACCTCACGTCTACAACAAAGGGTGTCTTTGTACTTTTGTTTCCTGAGCATCACGTGACTCCTGGTCGAACAGGCAGAAGTGAAATGTCTGTGGATAACAGAAACTTAAACCACAAGAAATCCATTTCAGTGTCGCTAAAGTACCTTCTATCGTCACCTCCAGCGCTGATGACGAACCGATCCCCACTGGTGAAGCGGACGTTGGTCACGTGAGCAGAGTGGCCTAGAAAGCGCTTGTGTTTGGCCTGAGGAAAAACAGGCGAGTCTGTTAAGGAAAACCATTACACAATCACAGAAATGTGCAGCGTGTGGAGAAAGGTGACGCAAGCTGCAATTAAAAATCTGAGATACTCTACTTTCCAAAATAACAAAAAGTAACAAACATAAGGGAAGTATTTTTATTTATATATATATTCTTGTCTTGTTGTGTAGATTTTGCAGTGTTGTTTCATTCATTTATCTGAATTTATATGACATGTAATTGCAATTGTCTATTGCTTTAGTGAAACAATTGTGAAGAACTCTTATCAAGCATCGATACACACTGCAGTTGAACACGACGAATCAAAATAGCGGCCAATATTTTCATAGGCATTTAAACTCTTCGATGACAATTGTTATACAATGTATTAAGAAGAAAAACTTACAAATTTCTCTGGACATGGAAAGTCGAACAGCTTTACCATCCCAAAGTCATCACCGGTGACCACGTTGATGCCAGAATGGGAAACGCAGGCGCAGGTTACATCGGCTTTATCCGTGTTGCGGGACCAGATTCCCACCACCTCATCCCCCAGAACACTGATCACAGACAGGCAAAGAAAAAAAAAAATCCTTATGATGTGAACTGAAAGTGTATGCGTTTTTTTTGTGTGTATTATAGAAAACTTGCTGCTAATTAAAACATTTGAAATATTATAAAAATCTCAACTGATTTAAATGTATAATAATTCCAGTCCACGCATTTCAAAGGGATTACAGAGAGAAGCAAGAGACATGATGTAACACCGTGTCATGTTTGTTCAACCAGCATGCAACACGACTCAAAAGAAGGTGTGTGAATACTTGATCACTGTGAAGCTTAAATAAAAGCCCACGGTCACATTTTGAATATAATGTAGCAGTAATTTGAAATGAGAGCAGTGCAGTGCTCTGAGAGATACCTCGTCCAGGTGGCCCAGGTGATTCTGTCTATGGCTGTCTGCTCTGTGACCTGTTTTCCGGAAGGCACTTCATAAACCAGTCGTTTATAAGCACCAGTGGACAACTACAAAAAGCAACATAAAAAAAAAAAATATATATATATATATATATATATATATATATATATATATATATATATATATATATATATATATATATATATATATATATATATATATATATATATATTAGTATAGAAGGTCATGTAAGTTCCACTGGGCATATTGAATTATTAAAATCCAAAGGAAAAATGTTTATGATAAAAGACTGCATGCACTCTATAAGAACAAACGTTTGTGGAACCCCAACCATCAGATTCATATTACTACACCTTCTGTATAACCTCATACCCTTATTTATTACACTGCCACTTGTATATAAGCTATTTATGCACTTCTGGTTAGATGCTAACTGCATTTCATTGGCTCTGTACATGTACCTTGCACAATGACAATAACGTTGAATCTAATCTAATCTAATTTTGAACATCTAATTCCACATTTTCTGTTATCATAACTTCCACTCTTCTGGGAAGATGTTCTACTATATTGTGGAGTGTGCTTGTGGAGATTTGTACTCATTCAGCCATAGGTTTATATACTGATACTGATGTAGCTCATTGAGTGCACGGAGATATTGTTATGACAGAACAAGTTTGGGTCTCCTAGTTCAAGAGAAGTGAAGTCCTATACAATTGTGTAACTTTGTGGCAACAGTTCGGGGAAGAACCACAAATGGCTAAAAATTTGAGTGTCTCAATACTTTTGTCGACATAGTGTATCATAGCAGACATGATAAGTTCACACACATAAGGCTGTACCTGTATATAAAAGCCATCTGCAGAAAAATCCATCTGAATGACAAAGCTAGGGATGTCTCTGCAGCAGTTAATCCGGTTCAGTTGAGGTCCTAAGGTCAGGTCGTAGAAATCCACAGCATTCTCACTTGAGCCAACAGCAAGGAATCGTGAATCTGGGCTGAACCTGTTGAGGTATTACATGGGGTGGACAATTTTTTACTTTCTTTGAAAGAGGCAAGTAGGAAAATCTGTTCACCTCAATCTACCTGGACCATTTCTGTGTTTGTGTTTCTGAGTAGTTTGTGTTTCAACCACTGTTCTCACACGTACAATTCACATAATGTTATTTGAACTGTATAATATAACTACGATCTTAAATGAGCTCAAGTCCAACCTGATATCCTGGATGGCAGTGCGGCGATCTCTCTTTTTGCCCCAGATCTTCAGGGAGGTTACAAGGAGGATGATGAACTCGCCATTCTTCATGCCGATCGCCACCATATCACCCTCAGGGCTATAGTTGACAGTGCGTGCAGGATGGCCCAGGTTCACCTTATTAAGCATTTTCTGTTTTGGTCCATAAGAGTACAGCACTATTAGTGTTATCAGATGTTTAACATGCGGTTAATGAAATTTTGCTAAATTCTGCTCAGTATCTGGTGCTGTATACAAAATGAGCTCGCACTGCATTGAATTATGGAGACGCTTTTAGAGTGTGTGTGTGTGTGTGTATGAGTGCAAGTGTGAAAAGCTGTTACCCTCTCAGCGATGTCCCAGAGGCGTACTGTGCCGTCCTCTGCAGCAGACAGAAAGACATCTCTTGTAGGGTGAGCTCCCAGCCCCCAGATGGGGCCGTCCATGTGGCCATTCACCAGGATGTTGCACGCTGCATTTTTCTCCCCAACCTCAATGATCTCTGCATTCCGTGTGCCAACAAGGATCTTACCCTAAACAAGTTAACCAACAAGTGTTTACATGATAATTTCATAATGAACATTCAGAAATACCTACAAAAACACCAACATATATTTGAAGCCTCTAAAAATAATTTGGGACCAGAAAACGTTTGACCCACTGACAGGTCACTTTATAGGTTGCACTGATCTGATTTACATTAATGCATCATAAGGGAAAAGCTCTTGCACTTAATGAGCTCTAATGTTACTACAAATCAGTACCTTGCCTCTACAGACAGAGCGCACACAGTCGATGATCTGGCCGGTCTCCAGTCTGAAAGCCCTGCAGCGCTTCAATTCCTGATCCCACAATTTCAGTGCACCACCCTCCTTAGACCTGTAGTTGGCAGTGCATATTTTTTCAAATCGCAAAATGTCCAGGATATCAAATAATAATAGCCTCGAAACCTAAAAACACAGGTGATATTATATTGCCCAAGCACTGTAAGTGAAAGAGAAAGATGACTCACGGTCGCTCCTTTCCGCCTGTGACGATGAGGCCGTCTCGCAAGGTGGTGTACATTGTGAAGACAGGACCAGTGTGTGCCTTGGCCACAATTCGTACTAGAATGTGTTCCTTCCATACACACACATCTCCACTAATGGTACCTGTAAATGTCAAGTTATTCTGAAAAGAAAACAAATCTGCACTAATCTAGTGGCCTCTAAGCAAGAGAGAACAGTGCAAGTTAGAGACACCAATCTTAGTGTCGTAATACAGAAATACACCATGGTTACAACGATATAAAGTATTATTTCAGCGTGTGGTTCCTGCACAAGCATCTCCTTTCAGTAACGGCACACAAACCCGGCCGTGTACGCAGACGTGAGTACTGCATGTGTGTAAGTATAAAGAGATATACTTACAGCGCCGAAAGCCACAGAGAGCATGGTCTGCATGCGGGCATCCTCAATGGAGCTGAGCACACCTTTCTTGCTGAGCAGAGCCCGGCCGGCGAGCATCCAGAAGCGCACATGCTTTATGCCCACAGACACAAATTGAGTGTCTGAATCAGGCCGGAACTCAGCCACAAAGATCCGACGTGTGTGGCCAGGGTGGCTGGCCACTTTGGCACCTTGCGAGCAATAATAAGAGATAATGCAGTAAGTAAATGATTCAAGGAGTGCCCTGTGTAAAGAAAGACAGTTTCGAGCAGGACAGAGAGAATCAGAGTCCACATACCTTCCTGCCACTTCCAGATGGTGACAGTGTGCTCAGGGTCCAGGCCGACAGAGAGGAGCAGCTTGCCAGTGGCACTGAAGCTGACTGAGCAGATGCCCCGGGAGTGATAACTGCGCAGCACAGACAGAGTCTGCTTGTTCATGGCATCCCACACATGGATAGAAGGGGATGTGGCTGAGGAGCAAGTACAAAATTTGGTTTAAGATTTATACATTTATGAAACATTTAGACCACAACATTTCGAATAACCTATTAAATAATCACCAAAAGACAGACTTAAAAACTGAATGTCCTTTAAAAACTAATAAAATAAGATTTAGGTGAAAAATCGTTTGAGCAAAGCCGTTTGTAAATAACATATTTTTACCAAACAATCTATTTACATAAAGAATGTTTTTCAATGAACACATATCCTAATTTAAGCAATAAATTACATGCAAATAATTTGGGTTGTTCCTAACACCAGAAATCCAATATTAGCAACTTACTACAATATGATTTTTCTGATGTCTTTTTAATATGCCTGAACACTTCCTTTTAAATGAAATCCGTAGAGCATTCTGACAGAGTGTAAATAAAGCATAGATATTGATTGGCTATGGCTGCCTATGCTGTGTATTCCTCCTGAATGACAACTGGATACTGTTGTAGTTACCCAGGTTTCAAAAATTGATGATGATGATTATTATTTTGATTTACACAGAAAAACGTGACATGAAAATCATAAACCCACCAGAAAGCTGTGATTACTATTATTTTGTTGGTTATATCACTCAAGAAAATTGTCAAATATAACCTTATAAGACTAAAAACATTAAATATATGCTAGTGATGAAATAATGCCTAATTATAATGTAACTTTTAATAATTTATTTAATACACATTTTGAAAAAACATGAATATACAGGAATCTAGCAAGTTTGTCTGGAGTGTGTGAAAGTGCACATTTGTTTAAGATCAGTAGAGGGCAGTAGAGTCTCTGACGGAAACTTGTACCAATCCAACTCTTGCGCTAGATAAATGATCTGCTATTCATGCATCACAGCACCAAATATCAAGTATCCAACTCCATAGGTGAACACAATGAGATTGGGTATTGATATTTTATTATCACCCTAAAAGTTCTATTTGACAGCATAAGAAATGTTTACTGGTTATCAGTTCAGTAACAGTATTACGAAGGTGATAATGCGGATTCACTCCGCAGTGCCAAACCAAAACAGCAGCTGTGGCAAGCGGCTTGAAGAGTCACAATGCATAAAAAGCCACAGTGAATAAAAATCTCTTACCTGACATATCACCAGCATCACCTGCAAAAGTTCCAAATGCATAAATTACACATGTAATAGACCGCACCAGATGTAAACCTTACAGGCAAGCATATTTTTTTACAAAATAATACAGCTAGCTTGTTGATTTGTAGACAATATAGTTAGAAACACTGAAGCATTACTAAAACAATCAAATCTACTCAGCAAATGATACCTAAATAAATGTCTTTACAATTTGGTTATTTTAAAACCATTCTGAAATGGTTTCTGAGAGCTCGATGTGTCAGTGATGTATAAACTTTCCATGGTACAGTCAGTTATCCAAGTAAAATAAAGGATAATCTCACAAACATACCTACTTGGCCAGTTGCCACCACGTTGGGGAACTTGGGGTGCTGATTAATGGTGAGGCACAAAATGTCATCACTGTGTTCCACATAAAAACTCTGGCATGCTGAGGGAAACACACACAACACATGAACCTAAAAATCCCATGTTCGGATCCCACACACACAGTCCATGAACCTAAAAATCCCATGTTCGGATCCCACACACACAGTCCATGAACCTAAAAATCCCATGTTCGTATCCCTGAGCTTGTTACACACGGGACCCCTTTAAAGAGCGTACCTGTCGTTAAGTTAAGGACGATTCCAATTGAAGCCGTGTGGTAGATGATATCCGCCCCCTCGTTTAGGTAATGCACGTTGTTGCGGCAGTCGTTGCCCCGGTAACCAAATACCAGTTCTAGCACCAGGTCCTGCGTTGAGAGTCAAATACCGGTTAGAGTCAGAGGTCATCTCCATGGACGTGGCAGAGAGGTTAAAAGAATCCACTTGCAGGATGGGAGAGGACAGGCGGAGAATAACTGTACTACAATCGAATTAAGAAATCTTAACAAGATGAGTGAAGCTAACGCCTCTTCCCCAGGGCTGTGTATCTGGGTACCACATCTCACAACAAACAGGCCACCCACTCAGACATCATCTTTTGGCAGCCATGTCTGTAAATCTTTTTAATGGAGGACTTCCTATAAAAGAGCTGAATTATGACCGCCAAGACTTATACTAATATTAAACTGTATTAGCATAATAAGCTGAAAAAGACAGCTAACTGATTTCTGCACTCTGTATATATTCAGATACTTAAGCCACCCTCTACATTTTAGTATATTTTGCAAATATATGTTGCTTTACATGTTATTTACCTCAATGGGCCTTTTCTTCTTGCCCACGTTGTTGGTTTGCAGTTTCTCTGGTACTGGTAAAGCCCTGCTTACTGGGGGTCTGTCACAAAACAAGAGTCACATATAGGACTAGAAGACAGCAGTTCTAAATAATTAAACATAAATGTACCAGAGGACAGAATCTGACATTTTCCTCATTTCAAATAATGATTGAATACTCATGTGAGGTGCAGAAAAAGATTATCTAGATTTACCTTGAGCCCCTTCATGGAAGCAATGACAGAGAAAAGGAACAAGTTAGAACCACTGTCTCTTATTCAGCTGTCAGGTAAGAGCACCAGATTGAAAGGACACAACACAGGGACACCGAGAACACAAAACACAGAGCCCAAGCACCTACAAAATTAAACAAATGAAATTATTTTTATATACTTCTAATACGATTATGCAGCATGTGAAGCAAGTCTGGGATTAGGGCCAAAGAACACAAAGCTTTTAATGGGACAATCAAAAGTGAAAAGTATAAAAAGAACCAGAAGAAAGAATGAGCAATGCAGAGTCTTCCATTTCAACCATAGGACTAAACTCCCTTGATGCTAATGCAACTAAAACCAGCTAAACGTCTGCATCTTATTTATAAAAAAAAAAAAAAACGGAAAAGAATGAAAAGTTTCCAAAAAACTGCATATATTCACAGATGTTAACAATATTCACAAAGCACAACTGAAACATATTCTTACAACAGCACTTAGTTATTCTTACCTGACTACCCCCTGCCTTCATGTGGTGACAGGAAAGAGTGCAAAGTAGAGACAGGTGTAGAAGTAAGGATGAGAGGAAGAGAAAGACAGCAGGATGCGAAATTACTAATAACTCAAGTGCTCCCCATTAAACACTACTTTTGGACATTAAAATTAATTTCAATGACAGAACATCCATTAACATTAGCCAACTAAATGACTGATCAATACTTTATTGTGGCCTCTACTTTCAGCTTTCAAAAATCCCTAATTTCTTATTTTGTAAAAGAGGGAGAAGAGGTGAAACACTATCTGTTCTTAGTCAAAGATCAAACGATGACCACAGGAATTACTGCTGTCAGTGAAGAGCATTTACTGAGCTGCTGGTAAAGAACTTGATAGCATCATTGTTTGGTGAAATCATAAACTATTTATAATAAATCAGTGTCTCCCGAGTTCCTAATATGTAACTATAATGACTGAAGGTTTTCTGTATATTCATTATATTAATCATGATACAGTATGAAATCTGTCGTCAGGTTTGACGATGCTGGTTGGATATTCTCTCTAACACACACCAGTGGTGAACTTTGAGCTAAATGTACAACACAAAAAAAAATTCGAAGACTTTAAAGTGATTAAATATAAATAACAATCACTTTTTTATATAGGGCCTATGTTACATAATTTATTTCAGAATAACATTTAAATCCTATGCAAAATTGGGATAAGGGTTTCTATGCAAAGGTGCATTGATTTGCTATGGCGTTTTTCTTTTAAAGTGGGGTATGTGATTGGAAAAAAAATAAATACATTCAAAGTTTTGCAAATTTGATACAGTGACATAATCAGAAACCATAAATATAATTTTACTGAGTTTTTATAGCTATTAGTTAGAAATCTCTTTAAATCCCAACAAACATTTATTCAACTAATATACAGTGCTTTGTCAGAGGAAAGTTTGGAAATGAAAAAGATGTAAATATCAATTGAAAAAGGGAAAATATTATTGTACACATTTAAATCATGTTTTCTTGAGACAAATATGTAGTAGAACTGCGTTTATTACACAGCTGTCGGTGTTACCGGGCTACAAAAAAAACTAAATGTTTGTTAAACTGGTGCATGTATCAGTAGTCTATACATATCCTTATCCCTGTACCAGCCCTGTATCAGTCATTGCAATGCAGTGAATGTTAATATCAAATATCAGAATAGAGAAAAGAATATGTTATAATATTACAAGTTTAATTAATGAGATTTAAATTTAGACTGAACAGTACATTTGTAAATGGTAAAAACCAAAAAGAGCCAAATTAGTTCAAGCTGACAGTCAATCCATAGTTATTGGCATAATCAACCTTTACAACCATAGTGAACAGAAAAGTATCTTAGAATGCACAAAGACCAACCACACTGGTTTCTGAAACTGAGAAGCCAGAAATTAAAGCCCGAGACACAGGAAGACTGACATTTCACTGCCGTCACATGAGGCAGTAAGGGTACAGGTGTTGTTGTTAAAGTGAGTGTATAAAAAATTTGTATTGTAAAGAGAAAAACTTCATTCAAGGAGGTGTTGATTAGTGATATAATAGTATATCCATTGTATCAGAAGTTTTTAGGAACTTTAACATTAGCAAACTTAAATTAAAAATGCCTCTTTAGACATACCTTTCATCTGCTGACGGTTCTTTTTGCTGTAAGTGAGGTTTGACCCCTGCCATAGGTCTCATATTGGTAGATAAGGCCTTGATTACATAGCTGATCTCATTCTCTCGGGTCACATCACTATCGTACCCTGCAAGAGGCCAAAAGACAGAGAGCAAAAGACAGTCTTTCTTTAAATCAGAGAATAATTTAGTAGCTTGAAAAAGCTTTTCAATCTCAGTGCAAGCTTTCTATTAAATATTTTTTGAACACAAATTGAGAAGATAATATCCAAATTACATTTATATATATATATATCTGTAGATCTCACTATAATATATACAATTCAGTGTGTTTTCTCTCACCGCCATCATCCTCGCTCTCGATGTCGGATTCCTCACTGTCACACTGTTGCACCTCCCGACATCCCTCAGTGTTGTGACTCCAAATCATCAGAGAGGTGTCAGCTCCACCAACCGTCACCAGCTGAGCATCATCATGTGTCCAGCGCACGCTGGTCACATGGGCACTGTGGGCCACGTATCGCTTGAACTTCGCATATTTTCCCTGATTGACAACATCGAACACAAAGGCGACAAAACAAAACAAAACAAACAAAACTGGTGTTTGACAATCTGATTCAGATCCAATTTTTGTTGAATCAAATAATCTAGAAAATCCACAGCATTTTATTTAGCATGAATCATTCTTACCTTCACCGGATACCTGAAAAGCTTTACATATCCAAGGTCATCGCCCGTTGCCAGCAACTGCCTGTCGTTGCTGAGGCATGTCGTTGTTACCTCGGTAACCTTGCTAACCAATGACCAGATTCCCTCACAGGAACTCCCCAACACACATGTCCATGTGCACCATTCAATCTTGTCCACCTGCGCAATCACAAGCCAGCAAGGTGATACACTAGTGATCATAAGTGCAATCAATTCCTCGTCTCCAAATTTAGAAAAGTGGGCCATGTTCTTGCCCTTATAAGTGCCCTTACTCAATTTAGACCCAAGATTACAGTCACCACAACAATACTTTAAGTGTATCTCACCTCTACGGCAGGAATGGTTTGCTTCTTCCCACGAGGGGCTTCAAAAAATAGCTGCTCCTTAGTTGCAGTGTTGACCTGCAAAAGCTTTCCTGATAACAGTATAAAGACTCAACACAAAAGAATCATCTTGAAACAAATACCTACATAAAATAAGCAATGCAATATATATATATATATATATATATATATATATATATATATATATATATATATATATATATAGATATATATAGATAGATAGATATATAGATAGATAGATAGATATCACACATACAATCTCACAAAAGTAAGTATACCCCTCACATTTTAGCAACTATTTTCGTATATCTTCTAAAGGGACGATACTATAGAAATAAAACTTGAATATATTTTAGAGTTGTATAACAGTATAGATTTACTGTTCTCTAAAAATAATAACTAATAAACTAAAAAAATCTAATAACTCAACATACATTATTGTCAAAATAACTGGCAACAAAAGTGAATACACCCTAAGTGAACACCTCAAATCTGTGTCCAAAGTGTCAATATTTTGTGTGAGCACCATTATTATCTAGCACTGCCTTAATCCTCCTGGGCATGGAATTGCTGGGATCCTCTTCCACTCCACCATAATGACCTCACAGAGCTGCTTGGATGTTAGACACATGGCACTTCTCCACCTTCTGCTTGAGGATGCCCCACAGGTACTAAATAAGGTTCAGGTCTGGAGACATACTTGTCCACTCCATCACCGTCACCTTCAATTTCCTCAGCAAGGCAGTTGTCATTTAGGCGGTGTGTTTGGGGTTGTTATAATGTTGAAAAACTGCTGTTCAGCCCAGTTTCAAAAGGCAGGGCATCATGTTCATCAATATCACAGTACATGTTGGAATCCATGTTTCCCTCAATGAACCCCAGTACCAGCAGCAATCATGCAGCCCCAGACCATGACACTACCACCAACATGCTTGATTGTAGGCAAGGCACAATTTTCTTGTTTCTCCTCAGCAGGGTGTCACCACACATGCTGGACACCATCTGAGCCAAACAAGTTTATCTTAATCTCATCAGACCTCAGGACATGGTTCCAGTATTTTATGCTCTTGGACAGGTTGCCTTAAGCAAACTGTTTGCAGGCTTCCTTGTGATCCAGCTTCAGAAGAGAATTCCTTTTTGGATGACGACCATGCTGGCAGATGTCACGCATCTGTTTTTTGAAGCCAGCTTCTACACCTGACGCACAGCACGAGGACTCGACTTCTTTGATCGACCCTTGCGAGGTCTGTTTTCCAAGTCATGTAAAAACATCTGTATGATTCTGGCCACTGTACTGTAACTCAGTTTCAGGTGATACTAATCTTCTTATAGCTTACGCCATCTTTGTGGAGAGCAACAAATAAAATTCCCAAATCCTCAGAGAGTCTTTGCCATGAGGTACCATGGTCAACATCCAGTGTTCAGCATTAGAGAACTGTACTCAAAGCAAGATACAAGATTATACAACATTTTTATGGTTTTGTCAAACAGACAAAAATATGAGCATGATGAATAGGACACGTGGACAAGTTTACACAACATACAGCTGTTATAACTTAGGGTGTACTCACTTTTGTTGCCAGTTATTTTGACTTGATCTTAGAGGACAGTAAATCTGTACTGCTTTACTATATATATATATATATACATATATACACACATACAAGGAATATATAGTTCATATATAGTCTGCTTTGTTTGTTATAATCAGTAACACCTGTACAGTATATAGTATATTGTTTTATTATTCTAATCTGTATTTATGTCTAGTATTTTTTTACCTCTTTTGTCCCAGTCCAGGTGAGTGATGTTGTTCATGGAGCCTTTGCATACACCCACTCTCTTGCTGCTCATCACATTGTATATATCCACAAAGGTGTCAGCTGAGGCAACTGCCAAATATTTCCCAGCACCTGCAGCAGGTAGACCCATTTATTAGCTCAAATTATTTTACATTTCCATGCTAATTTGTACCACTAATTAGCAATATAGCTATATGTGATCGGGCGACTGCAACCTCACATTAAAAATCTAATACCCAACTGACTGTCAAATATCTCTTTTCTCAGGCAGCCTGTTTCCTTGCAAACCCGAGCTAGACTTATTTTGAACTTTTTCTTACTTTTGAATGTCTTATAGTCTGACAGGGCCTTTATTTTCAAATTCAAGCCCTGACAGACACTATTTGTGGCTCGACTCAGAATAGACCCGGGACTCCGTATTATGTGTCTGGCTTTAATGTAGGCTCCAGCGTGACGACTTACCAGGAGAGAAGCGGATATCGGAGATGATGTCTTTACGATGATGGAATGACACTAGGTCCTCCAGAGTGTCTGCATTGACAATAAGGAAGCTGCCATCATTTAGCCCTACCGCCAGAGCCTTGCCATCCGGAGAAAAACAGCAGCAGCGGCCACCTGAATTTAAACACAGTCAATACATTCTAATCACCGCTTTCTGGCTTCAGCTACTAACAATGATAATTGATTTTTCAATTACTTAAGACTATTGGAGCGCCAGTAACAATAAAACATCCTGAATGTACTAAGCTTTGAATGTAAAGAGACTGGATTAACTGTTAGGGAAATGACAAATAAATTCAGCCTTATCTAATTCATGTAGATGATAGTTATCATCTCAAAATAATTTAATTAAATTGCTTTTTCGCAGGACTCTATAGTGAAGGATACAATTAATGTCACTGACTATTCAGGAACTTTTCTTTTTGCGACAGAAACGTTATGCCTTCAAGCAATCAATATACGGTAGGTTTAAGAATAATTAGCATTTATAAAAGAATATTCTGATGCACTCATATTACAGTTTAGGTTACATTCAAACAACAGATAGTTGTTACTATCATTCATGAATGATGTTAGATACATCTTTCATAAGGACCTTTTTTTTAAATAAAGGAAACTCCAGCCTACCTTTTTTGAGCTTGCGCACTGCAAGCATGCAGTGGCTTGGAGAGAGGTCCCATATACGCAGAGTCTTGTCATCACTCACAGTGGCACACAGTGGCAGGTGAGGATGCGTGGCCAACCCCCACACTTCTCCCTCCATATGACCCTGGCCACCCAAAACAGGTAACACACTTCAGTTCAGTTATTACACACCATGATTAATGTCCTAATATAACAAAATCTTTAGCCTATTAGGCTAGTTGGGTTTACGACACTTTTAGGGAATTCAGGTCCAAAGTAATGTTAGAACATATCTAGACATACATTATAGTATCAACACACAACTAAGCAGAGGTGGCAAAGTACACAAATCCTTCACTCAAGTAGCAGCACAGATTGAAGTACTGAATACACTTAAAGTAAAGAAGTTTGGGCTGTTATATGTACTTAAGTATAAAGTAGTTTTTACTTCGACCGGTTTTAGTTTTTAGTAGCCATTAGATTAGAAGATGTTAAACTGGG
The DNA here is from genome assembly GCF_014805685.1 of Silurus meridionalis. NCBI lineage: Eukaryota > Metazoa > Chordata > Actinopteri > Siluriformes > Siluridae > Silurus > Silurus meridionalis. The sequence continues at coordinate 13,752,541 of NC_060891.1, read as the reverse complement.
GAATGCACATGGTCAGCAATAATACTCAATAATAATGATGCTTTTTAAGCACCACTAATAAGGCTGTGGAATTCCAGCAATTTAAACAGCCTTGGCTGTAGATAAAAGGGTATTTTGTTCAATGATATTCATGATGTTCCACCAAATTCTGACCCTATGCAGATTGAAGAATTGAGATTCACCAGCAGGTTATATTTTTCCAGTCTTTAACTGTTTTTAGTGAATATGCCGCCAATGCAGCCTTAGTTTTCTGTTCTTGGCTGACAGGAGTTCAGTTCAACATGGTCTTCTGCTGTTGTAACTCATCTGCCTCAAGGTTCATGTTGTCGATACTAAAGGGCTTTCATGTTCACCACAACAGTACCGAGTGCCTGTTTTAGTTACTGCAGTGTTTCTGTCAGCTCGAACCAGTCTAGTCGTTCTCCACTGATCCTTCTAATCATTTCCATCCCCAGAACTGCCAGTCACTGGATGTTTTTTATTGCACCATTCCTTCTTCCTAAGTCATTTCTAAGTACTCAGTGGATGTATTTGGCATAAAAGGGAATTTATCATAGAGAATTTAGTAAAGTTAAGCTTACCCACAGAACTAAGCCATCCTTATATAGACACGGTTTTATTTAATTACAAATTATTTAAAATTCTTTATTTCTGGAACTGTTTTCTATTTGACACTCAATTTGAATTCAATAATACATCTTTAATTGGCATGCAATGAGCTTGGTTCAATGTATAGTACTCTACAGTATTTAGTTCCCTGACACACATTTACGATCTAACAGCGCATGCAATTTATCATCCTGATTTAGTTCCATCTTACTATTCGATGTGTACTATTTTCCACTGTAGAGCTGAAACAAATCTTGCATTCATCGCATTCATCACTTTATCTAATGGCCGTATCTAATACGCATGACACAATGAATATATTGAGATGTCCTGAAAATGTGTACTAATTCCAAAAATGATTTACTAATAATCTACACAGAAGCACCGATATTCATTGAGGTTACATGGTTATAAAATAAAATACTCTTGACAGTTCAATAATATTTAACAAAATTAAAATCCAATAAAAAAAAAATCTTTAAAGCACAATTAGCACAAATTATTAGATGTACCTGGACTAATAGAGTGATAGGCCCAGTTTTGTCCACCTCCAGAATCTCTCCATTCTTTGTTCCTACAAGTATGTGTCCATGTCCAAGAGATATGGCACGAATAGAGGGGTTGTCTTCCAATAATAATCCTACACAGAAAGGTTTCTTTATCAGATACAGAAGAATTTTAAATATGCAGATTCCTGCTAAGAGTTGCTGCATACAGTATCTCACAGACTTACCTTTGGACCCTGGGGCAAGCACAGATCGCTTAATTGCATATGTCTTGAGGCACCTCTCAAATGTGTCATCCCAGAGAGCAACTATGCCATCTTTCCCACCAGTTACAAACCCCTATGTGAAGAGACAAGGAAAACCATTACTCGATGCTAAACCAGTAATAAAACATGACAGCGCTTGTGTTGTTTTCAATCAAACTTTATGAAATTTGCACTTCAAGTGTGATTACCAACATTCATGCTGTCATTTCTCTCACACTCTCTAGAGTACCTTTTCTAGAGCATGCATGCTGAAGACTGGTCCATCATGAGCTTTAACTGTCTTCACTAAGAACATGTCCTTCCAAATGCAGATGTCACCAGTGCATGTCCCAGAGAACACCATCTCCTCTGTCCAGCCATATACGGCACACATCATGGTCTCGGTCTTCCCTATGCTGCCCTTCTTCCCAATCAAACCTCCCCCTGTATTAGTTTAAAAGCAGGCTAAGAATATCTTGTGTATAATAATATATAACATATTGATATATAGTAAATATTGCAATAAAACAAAACTTTTCATTTGCCTTTGGTGCAAATGTTCAGTCTTACCAGCTTTATGCCAGAATTTCATGTGCTTCACCCCGGCAGTAATGAGCTTATCAGGCATATGTGGATTGATTTTAACAACAAATATCTTGTCTTTGCTCCCCCTGTACAAAGATGGAAAACAGAAACATGGAGAACAGAAATGCTAAAAGACATTTTCATTATGTTCGTGACATATCTTCAACTGTCAGTTTGAAAAAAAGTCACAGAAAAAAAAGGTTCTCCCTGTCATAACAGAGAAGTGTAAAAGTTCATAGGAGCCATAGCCTGGCTGTAATTGAGCTGTCTGCTGTGCCATTTTCACTGCCTGAGTCCCAGCCGCCAAGACAGCCATGTGGAGCTAAGAGAATAGAGACTGCTGTCTCATTCCCCACATTAGACCCTGTCGCAGAGCGGGCAGACCGCTGAGCAGTGGCTACACTGTCAGAGCCTATTTAAATCCACCCGCATATCAACCGTTACCAGAACCCTGTGGTGCAGCCAAGTCATGAGCTCCTTTCCTACCGAGCTCGAAAAAAATATCCGTGAGTTGGTGCGGAGGGGGTAAAAGAGATCATTATTTAGTACATTGTACATGTAATCACATTCACGCATCACATTCGGAAAATATACAATTCCCAGTTAAACAATTACTATAAATAGACTGAAAACAATTCTAAGTGTAGTCTTGGAATAGGTGCTGTTTTCAGGAGCGATGAAAAAGACTGCAGAGCCTGATGAGTTAAATATACTTTTGAGTGATCTATAATTACTAAGCTGTGACTGTTGAGTGTGTTATGACAGGAGGATTAGAAGGGTTATTTCCTGGTTTAATGGCTCATGAATAAGCACTGAGTCTCAGCTCTTCACATTCATCATGCAAAATAGAGCAGCAGGCTATCCAGCATGTCTGAGACAGAAGGGGCCATAAGAGAGAAGAGGCTATGCAGCAAATGTTTAAAACAAATGTTACTGAGAATGTAACACTGATGTAAAATTGTCATAGCATGTTACTCTGAAATAGAGTAGAATAGGGTTCAAGAAAAATCCACAAATTTTAGGCAGATTATAAAGCCTAAATGCAATTCTGTTACCAAACAAAGAAAGGGTTGAAATTACTGCAACCTGCAGGACATGTTGGCACTAACGTACACACACAAGATGCATGAAAGGTCTCTAACCGAAAAGCTGAGAGCTTCTCTCCTTTCCTCCAGTCCCAAAGCACAATGGTGTGATTGTCATCCAGACCCACTGAGGCCAGTCGCTTTCCATCCGCTAAAGACAGACGAACAAACAGATACAAAATCGACAGCGACACTAACAGTAACAAAGCAGTGTATTTCACTATATAATCTATGCCCCGTTATCATGTATTGAACGTAACAAGATGTCACCACAAATACATTATATGAAAGTAAATAAAGGCATAAGGGAATTTGCATCATTTTGTATTTATTCACACGCATAATCAAAATGTGCAGCGCATTACGCATGAAGCACATGACTAATGAAAATGATGCAGGGAGATAATGCTTAAATCATTTTTCAGCCCAGATTTTCTTCACCTCCCATGTTCTTCTCCCATGCAGAGTCTGCTGCTATTTCCAGCTAGCTGACACACACAGGCAGGTGACAGAAAAATTCACAGTCTAACAGTACAACTGAGAGTCTCTGTGGTGTGTCTGATATTTTTTTGTAACAGCCTTAAGCTGAAAAAGCTCACTGAAGCTTGAAAAGTCATATTTCAAATGAAATCAAAATAGGATGAAGTATTCAAGTACATGAATTAGAACCTAAAAGGCAACTCTGGTATTAATAGATGATTCCTGAATCATGATTCGTATTAAAATTTAATACTCTTCACTGTCGCAGTACCTGAAAAGTCAAGTGCACACACTCCAAACTGGTGGAATCCTTTGAGGACAGACAGAGGCTTCAAAAACTCTGTTTCCCAGATGTGTATGGAGGAGTCTCTTCCCACCTGTTCAAAAATGTAAAAGAAAATGAAGTTCAAAGGCTAAAAAAAAAAGGAAACTGAACTGGAAAATTTAACTCAGATGGTTTATGTGAACAGAAATAATTAGCTTTGACACAGGAGATCTTATTGTGGCATCATTTCAAGATTTAATTAGGTGATTTGAAAAGATGAAGCTGCATGAGCATACTTGGCCGGTGGCTACATAATCTTTGATGGGGTGGATGGCCAGACAAAGGATGTCATCGTCATGGCCTAGGTAGAAACGTTGTGTGTTCTGCTGTCTGTTATACACCACCCCCACTGCAGCGACATGGTACACGATCTCCCCGGTCTGAGTGTAGAACAGGTTACTCCTGCAGTCATAGCCTCGGTAACTGAAATGCAGCCCGACAGATGGCACGTTGAAAAGACTGTGAGCCACAGCTCCAAATAAAGCATATAGAGACAAACTAGCGCGTGGTGATGCATTACTCTGACAGTGTCTAATGGTGAATTGGGCCCACCATTTGTCTGCCACAAGGCATTAATGGTATGAAGATAAATGGGAGGAAGCTTACCCATGTATAAAGTGCAATCTTAATCCGCTGGCAGGAGGTCGCTCCCTTTTTTTCATAGCTGCCACTCGATGCTTTACTTTGTACTGCTCTTTAAGCTGAGGTAGATCTTCTTTGTAAACCTGTAACAAGTTATTCAGGTCATAAAACCTCTCCACACTTATTGACATAAATAAAGAGATATAATAATAATAACGATTTGCTGCGAACAGCTCGCTTTCTATGTCGAAACTCCTTTAAATAACAATGGCTTCGCAGACCTGTCGTCGATACGTAAGCTGTGTTTCTTGCTCAATCTCCGAGTCCAACTCAGGCACGTCTGATTGGTCAGAATCCGACTCGTCGCTATTTGAATCTATCAACATCTCTGTGAGGTAAATTTGGCAAAAGAATTAGCCGGAAGGCATAGAATGCAGAATAACCTATACATTTATTTGTACTCCACTGCCCCACTTTGCAGCAGCCCCACACGTCAAGCTGACAGGGAGAAATGCTGATGTCTAAGAAACAGCACTGCCAGGATGAGTTGTGAAGGAACCATTAGTAAAATGAACTACTATGCACCATACTGTAATGTAAAATGGGCAATGCAGTAGCCCTCTAGCATTTATGTTTCTAAGTGATAAGGAGAATGATAAATGGTTCTAATGAGTTAAGCATTCTACATTTGGCAAGCAAACCCTTTAGATATTAATTTAATTATACCACACCTTTTTTTCTACTTAATTATTGAACTGTACCTTGTGGGGCAATATGGAGAGTATCTTTTGACTTCCTTTCAGATATAAATTTCCACTGGAACACTGAATGGTCAGCTCCACCGATAGTAATCACCCACTGATAATCATGTGACCACCTAACATTGGTTATGTGTGCAGAGTGCCCTAAGTATTTTTTGAATTTTGCACCTAGAACAAAGCAACAAAATGCACATTTAGATACAAAGACACCGAACGTCACTAACACACATAGAAAAACAGCCTTTAAAGGACACAAACCTTTCCTAATGCATGGATAGCGCAATAATTTAACTAATCCGTAATCATCAGCCGTTGCTAAAATTTGATTTGAGAAGTTGGCATCTACAGAGTTGATGTCACTGATGTCAGAATATTTGGGCCATATTCCATTCACTTCTGGACCAAGAACACATGTCCAAGAGGACCACTGGACTAGCTTCAGCTCTTCCCGATTTGTTACCTCCTTCCCAGCTAAACGAAGAAAAGAAAAAACCACAGGAGTGTGCGTTTACTATGAGCTCAATGTTACAAATCAGTGATGATTAGCTGATTTCTGATTAAACCCAATAACCCACAAACAAATAACAGTGCTAATATATAGAAATTTTGATGATCTTACTGGGCATTCTGTAGAATAGCCTTTTGCCACTGCCATCATTGGTCTGCAGGTATTTGCTGTCAGTGGACCAGTCCATGTGCGTGATGAAGCTGGTGGAGCCCACACATTCTCCCACCTTCTTATAGCGCTGCACCACGCCGTAAATATCTACCGAGTTATCATTGGAGCCCACAGCCAAGTGAGCCCCATCAGGAGAGTACTTTAGCTCATGAATGGCTTCTTTGCGATCTTTGATATGCACTACCTCTGTCATGTCCCTGTGAAAATGATTGTATTTTATTTTACTAGTCTACCCTTTTATTACTCAATCATGCATAAAACACTTACATTTACATTTAATATTACAACGTATTATGCATTTGTTATTAGTAAAGGCGGAAAATCGGAATAATTAACACTATCCCATTACTTAGCAATACAAGATCCCTGGGATGTTCATTTTCTGTTGTTTAATGTATATTTCTACGTCTTCTTGTCTAGTTATCTACATCTCATGACTTGTAACCCACCTGACTCTCAGCACAGTGAAGGAACCGTCCTTCATTCCCAAGGCCAAATGGATGCCATCAGTGCTCACCGCTGCACAGCGGATGGGCTCCTCCATGTTGCAACGTGCTATCAAAGCATGGTCTACCAGGCTCCAGATCCTACACAATATTGGAAAAGTCAAAACACGTGAAAGATGCAGTGCTTTTTAAAGAGTCTGCAGTTATTTGAAGACTAAGTCAACATTGTACCGGACAGATCGGTCATCACTGCCAGTCATGGCCAGGGGTTTGGTAGGGTGAACTGCCAGGGCCCAGAGCTCGCCTTCACAATGGCCCTGCATGATGAGGAAAGGCTTTGTGCGGTCATGCACCACCACCTCAAAAATCTCACTGTCCTGAGTGCCCACCAAGATGTGGTCCCCTCTCCAGCACACACTGCGCACTGAGAGTCCTAAAACCATACAATTAGCAATGGGGTATTTTTTAAAATCCCACCGCCAAAAGCTTAAATTAATGTGAGAAACAGCAAACAATGACAAATGTTGACATGACTTAGGAGATTTGGAGAGCAGACAAGGAGGGTTATAGGACTTTGCTTATGAATGTAGACATCTAAAGAACTGCAGAGACGCTGACACTAGGTATAACACGGTTGAATTCAAAGTGGGGTTGTTTGAACATGGTAACCTGGTCGAGTTAACCCACCTCTAGAATTTTCAGCTCTAGCTACTGTTGAGTCAAAAGGAAATTGAGTGAAAGAGCAAAAAAAGAAAGAGAGTCCATTAGCAATTAAACACTGCATAATAATTATTCTAGTAAGGAGATAAAAGGTTCATATATTACATTTAAAGATACATGTAATAATCCCAGTACCAAAAGGTACAGAATAAAGCTGGCAAGTAGAAGGAACTAATAGACTGTTTATCACCTTTATATCCCTGGTCTGTTTCCCTGAGGTCGATGACAGTGATAGGCTTGAAGCTCAGGTCCCACAGTCGGATGCAGCCATCCCTTCCACCAGTGGCGAAGCCCTCTTCACATGCATTCATGCTGAAAATCCCTGACTGCAAAACCACATACAAAAAGGAGGATTAAACACAGCTAAATCATTGATACATCCTCAAACAAAAAAACTTTTTTAGCATGAATCTTCTCTATTCCAAACCAACTGCCTTTGCATCTAAAAACTATATGAATAGTTGTAATGAACTAGTAATGAATTACGGTTGAAATACGATCATCCTATTGTCAATCTTTCAAACATTATTATGTCACTCTGTAGCCATTATAAAATATTATTAAATTATTTGTAAATTTGTAAAAAACAACAACTTTTTATTCCTCCTCAATAGCATGGTTCAGTTATATAGGCTTTAAAAGTAAAAAGAAAGGAAATTCACACAGCTGGTACACTGCTTACCCCATGTGCCCCCTGTATGGTTCGTATCAAGGTGACTCCCTTCCAGACATAGATGTCCCCGTTCAAGGCACCGGAGTACGTGATCTCATCCTTGGCACATGCCACACAGAGTATGGTCTGTAGCTCGCCTGTCCTCCCAAACATACCACGTTTAGGGGTCAGAGCGTTCCCACAAACTCCAAAACTGAAAAAAACAAAAAAAAAAAACGTTATTCTTTAAATATTCAAAGATAAACTGTTATATCAGATATGCATTATATGGATTAAGTATACAGGAAGTCCTCGGCTTACGATGAAGATGACCCCAGCATTACTTGAAAAATATCGTAATTCAAGGCATGGCCTAACCTACCCAGGAATCTTGAAGAATGGTGACCAGTATGAGGTAGTATACTGTAATTTGTTAAAAATGTAACAAATTACAGTACATCATTTAGCAAAACAGAGACATTTACACTACTATAATGTATAAACTTTGAAGTATATAGTATATTATGTGGCAGCGGGCATGTGCATGAGCGCGAGTGGAAGGCGGAGCCGGATACGCTCTGGCCTGGATACGGAGCTAATATGAGGTACCAAAAACACAGAAAAAAAATTCACGCTATGAACCGAGACAACTGAACTCTGTAGACTGCTGGCGAGAGCAAGGCATTTCACAAGGTGGGAGTTCCATACAGCATTCCCAACTTATTTTTTTGTATCGTTATTGTCATCATAAGATATTGTCATTAAATATTTTTAAAACACAGTCATTGAAAAATCTTAAATAATAGGTACTATTTGAAAGGAAACTATTTCTTAGCTGATTATCTGCACCTATTGCATACTAAACAGCGCATACGCATGCACTTTAAGCTGTTTTCTGTAAAACAGGCTATGATCTGGGCACAACCTTCATCTCATACTGTGCTGCTCCATTTCACCAGGTGACACGCATCGACCTGACGAGGTATCATTATGTTCATGTGTGTGTGTGTGTGTGTGTGTGTGTGTGTGTGAGAGAGAAACAATGCAGAATTCCATGTTTTCCTGTCACGCAGACCTGTCTGAGAGAGCACTATGAAAGCCACAAGGTCACTTGAGTGTGACCTCATCCTGAAAAATAAAGGTGCCTGTGACTGATCACAGCAAGAACAGTAATATATATTCATCCTCATACACTTTTACCATTTGGTCCAAAATGTATAACGCTTTAAACTATGCATTTAATGTTTTATTCAATAAGGTGTGCTCATGAAGACACACACACACATACATGCCAATGTTTTCAATGGCAAGATGCTTCTGAGTTCAGGCAAGTCTGCACTGGAATACTAATGGATTCCGATATAAAGGTCTTAAAAAAATCATATAGACTGCAAGGCTAAGTATTGCTTTCTTCCCACACTGAGTAGTCCTGTCTTATTCAGTGTGCATTCAGGATGCTGAGAGGCAAAAACCAAACCATTCAAGGCCAAACAGCTCCAAAGTACAAAAGGTGAAGATGAGGGAAAAGTGGAGAGGAAGAAAAAGCTAGAGCTTGGCTCGCTGATGAAAGTGTGTCGGAAACGGATTGCATTATACTAGCACAGCGAAACAAGCAGCGCCTAATCACAGAGTGCAGGTTTGCATGGCTGCTCTTGAGAAAAGCTTTTAATGTAATCAAAATGAGTCAGTGCTATCCACAAACGCAAAAACATCACCACATTAACGCCGTCGCATATCCTGAACTTCCACACTGAGCCTACAGGTCATGTGTCTTGTTTAGGTGCTACTCATTGTGCAGTCACGCTGGTTTATATCGTGGCCTATCAGGGAGACGTTTTTACTGTAACGCAAACCTTGTGTGTGTGTGTGTGTGTGTGTGTGTGGACAGGAGATCAGGGAAGACAGTGGATTAGCAATCAGCACTGCCATCTGATAGCTCCAGGGTCCCCAGCTAAATCCTAAGCTCAGCTTACGATCTGTGTAATGTTTCATATATTCTCTCCATGTTTCTGTGTGTTTCCAACATGTCCTCCAATGTGAACATGTGAGTACATTGTGTTCTTCAAAAACAGGGCTGTCTTATCCAGGAAGCTATTCAAGATGAATGAATGATTTAATGCATAAGGCACGTTGGTCTCTATGATTTGTCAGCCTTTTGGCATACATTTAAATTTCCTATTTGGTGGAGTAAAGCTGTTAAGTGTTGTGGCAGGTTTAGCCGTCATATTAACATCCAGCCAAAGAAAACAAAAGAGGTTTCTTGTTGCCGTATAGAAAATTAGCCACTTAATTTCATCTCAACGTAAAAGTGTCAGCAAATTAAAACGAACACTACAGTGTGTGAGGGGGAAAAAAAGAAGCTGTAAATCAAAATGAAATCTCTCAAGCGATTACCTTAAACATGTAGAGCGAGTTGAAATGCATTTATCAAATAATAATCACATTTGCAGTTCTTCAACTTACTGAATAACTGAATTGTACTACAGAACAACAGGGAGCATGGGGTGAGGATGTGATCGAGCTTTAGAAGGCTGTACTCCAGGATGTTATTGTGCAGGCTCTCCTCTACAGGCTCAATGAAGCCTAACAAACCTCTGAGCTAAGAGTAGAGAGCAAACACATAAATGTTCACACGTGCAAACATACACACGGGGCACCTTCCTTTAAGGAATTAAGGCGAGCGAAAACAAGGCCCTCTTCATACACTGAATATGCCAAGTGTGGATTTCAGTTGCTCTGGTAGTAATTATAAGACTGTAGAAAATCCTGTATCCCAATGCCGCCATGCTTCCCTGTGGCTGCCTTGCTGTGGGAAAGATAGAGTGAGATGGGGATTACTTCAGGCTAAATCTCGTGCATGCACTGAGTGTTATAATGGCTGACAGAGCAGTGGGCCTGGAAACAGATGTCACATGGTCCAGAAGGGAAAAGCTCGTAGCAACTAACTGCTACACTGCACTGTCTGTATGAGTCTGTATGTGTGTGTGTGTGTGTGTGAGAGAGAGAGAGATGTAAAGGAAAAAGACAGTGTCTTAGAGCCATACCTGCTTGGGCATGTGGATGAGCTTAAAGAAAAAGACAAACCTTTGTTGAAAATAAGAGGCTTTGCTATTTTACTAAGCACTCAGTAACTGTTACACTAAGCTGAGCTCCCACTTCTCCTCAGACACTGTCAATATATCTTTTTCAATAAAATTATTAATGTTTCAGGGACAGGCATTAAGCTGGTTAAAATCCTACCTGTCCGATCGTTACCATTTCGTAGATTTGAATGGAGAGCTATCCAGGCTAATGCAAGTAAATTATGGCGTGCCGCAAGGTTCAGTTCTAGGACCCCTGCTCTTCACAATATACATGCTTCCGTTAGGAAATATTATTAGAAGGCATGGAATTAGCTTCCATTGTTATGCTGATGATACTCAGCTATATATTTCATCTAAACCAGGCGATACAGCTCAATTAACCCGGATGACTGAGTGTGTTAAGGAACTAAGAGATTGGATGACCCATAACTTTCTACTTTTAAATTCTGATAAGACTGAGATTTTGCTCATCGGCCCAAAAACTGGTATACAGACGCTCCAGCATCTCAACCTGCATTTAGACGGATGTTCTGTAACCACTAGTTCAACGGTAAAAGACCTGGGTGTTATTTTAGACAGCGACTTGTCTTTCAAAAATCACATCAATCAGGTTACAAAACAGCCTTCTTTCACCTTAGAAATATTTCTAAGCTAAGAAATATGTTGTCTATATCCGATGCAGAGAAGCTCGTCCATGCGTTTATGACCTCCAGAATAGACTACTGTAATGCGTTACTAGGTGGATGTCCTGCTTCATTAATAAACAAGCTTCAGTTAGTCCAGAATGCAGCAGCCAGAGTTCTTACAAGGTCAAAAAAATATGATCACATAACCCCGATCTTATCGTCCCTACATTGGCTTCCTGTTAAGTTTCGAATAGACTACAAACTATTACTTCTCACTTATAAAGCACTAAATGGTTTGGCTCCTGTATCTATCCAGTCTTTTAACACGCTACAATCCGCCACGCTCCTGAGATCTCAAAACTCTGGGCTTCTAGTAGTTCCTAGAATAGCAAAGTCCACTAAAGGTGGTAGAGCATTTTCACATTTAGCTCCTAAACTCTGGAATAGTCTTCCTGACGGTGTTCGGGGCTCAGACACACTCACCCAATTTAAGTGTAGATTAAAACGTATCTTTTAGCAAAGCCTACACATAACACACATCACATCATAACCTTGTGCTCCAGAACATCTGATCACATGCACATTATCAACTTGTGCTGTTAATATCATGAACAGCAGCTACGCTAATTCCTCTCCACTGCTTCTCTTTCTCTCCCCATCCCGAGGCATCCTGAGGTTGCTCCAGCTCCAGTCACCTCCCACCTCGTGATGATTACGGACCTTTGAAGAAGTAGATGCCGAACTCACAAACATCCTGAACCATCTAGAGACGTACCAGTGCCATTTGGATCCCGCTACATGTGTGGAGTTTTGACATTGGACCTCCTGGAGTGTTTAAAGGCTCTGGCATGGAGAAGCTGATGCTGGATCTGTGGTGATCACAAATGCTGAGCTTATAAAACTCGGAGCTACTAACCATATAGACTGTATAAGACTGCAGAAAGAACATCACTTATAATCTTATACTCCAGTAATCATGTTAGTTCTCACTCTCCAGTGTTCTGTATTGTTGAAAGATTTATGATCAAACTCTTGATGTCACCCAGATGAGGATGGGTTCCCCTTTTGAGTCTGGTTCCTCTCAAGGTTTCTTCCTCATAACATCTAAGGGAGTTTTTCCTTGCCACAGTCGCCACGGCTTGCTCATCAGGGACAAATGCACACCATTCACCATCACTGTTGATTTGTGTAAAGCTGCTTTGAGACAATGTCTGTTGTGAAAAGCGCTATACAAATAAACTTGACTTGACTTGACTTGACTTGACACAGTTGATCTGATGCACCTAATCAGTGTAAAACCTACAAATTTGGAATGACATTCTCTCAGTTTCAGTGTTCAATATTTATATATTAACAGTTAATAAAAACATGATTACACAATTCTAAAATGATTATTGCTTGTAGTTTGAGAGCGAACCTACTGTATACATCGTGATACATAGTACATATCATAGAAATGCCTGTAAAACATGTTTTACTTGACCATGTGACTAATGTAATCAAAGAATGAAATTTCAAATCGTTCAGCCGCTTTAAAGAACTTTAAAAAGGCATTCAGAGACTTTCATTAAGCAGACCAGCATAAAGCTGAATCAGCAAAGGACTTCAAAAATTTTTGTTATATCCCCCCCCGATAATTTACTGGCACTTCTCCAGGTAAAAAAAAAACCCCACAACAGACGTTCTGAAGAGCTGCGGTCTAATAACTCGATAAAACAAAAACTCAAAAACAGAACCTGGTAGTACTTCCTACTCTGTGCTTTAAACACCTGCTTCAACACACCAGTTAATTATCGGGTTGTGTTATACCAGGAAAATCACCATGCTGAGTTGGACTCTAGCCCTGTCTATCCACCCACAAGCACAACTCCAGCTTTGTGCTTATCCACAGTGGGTGCAGGGTTTCAAATAAATAGGAGTTAAATGATTTGTGACAACTGGGGGAAATGATACTGCAGTTTTTCTAAAAAGTTTATGACTGAGGATGACTGAGTGTGTTAAGGAACTAAGAGATTGGATGACCCATAACTTTCTACTTTTAAATTCTGATAAGACTGAGATTTTGCTCATCGGCCCAAAAACTGGTATACAGACGCTCCAGCATCTCAACCTGCATTTAGACGGATGTTCTGTAACCACTAGTTCAACGGTAAAAGACCTGGGTGTTATTTTAGACAGCGACTTGTCTTTCAAAAATCACATCAATCAAGTTACAAAAACAGCCTTCTTTCACCTTAGAAATATTTCTAAGCTAAGAAATATGTTGTCTATATCCGATGCAGAGAAGCTCATCCATGCGTTTATGACCTCCAGAATAGACTACTGTAATGCGTTACTAGGTGGATGTCCTGCTTCATTAATAAACAAGCTTCAGTTAGTCCAGAATGCAGCAGCCAGAGTTCTTACAAGGTCAAAAAAATATGATCACATAACCCCGATCTTATTTTCTAAAAAGTTTATTATTAAACCGTCATCACCGGAACACTCAAAATTTACTTTCTGATTAGTTCCTTGCTGTCTGCTTATGTGATTCATCTATTTTAAACTCTAAAAAAGCTAAATTTGAAGTTTTATACTATTTCCTCCTGATAGCCTACAATCACCATCCACTTTACCAGGTAAACCTGTAGAACTGCACATTCATGCAGTGATCAAATCAACCAAACACATGGAAGCAACACAGTGCATAGAATAATGCACATACAGATCACAATCTTCTGCTAATGTTCACATCAAACATCGGGATTTCTGTGATTTTGACTGTGGCTTCCTATAACCAGATGGGTTATTTTTTAATAATTTTATGAATATCTGATCTCCTGAGAATTTCACAAAAACAGTCTTTAGAGTTTGCAATGAGAAAAAAAAAATTTAAGTGAGTAACAATTCCGTGGGTGTTGATAAGAGAGGTCAGAGGTAAATGGCCAGAGTGGTTCAAGCTTCCAGGAAGAATATAGCAAATAAAATAATCACTTGTTACAAGTGTAGAGAGCAGACAAGCATAACAGCATGCACAAAGCATCAATCCTTGAGGCGGATCAACTACAAAAGCAAAAGACCTCGTTGGATTTCACTCCTGTCAGCCAAGAACAAGAGTCTCAGGCTGTCAAGGACACCAATTCACCATAACTGGTGAGGAAAAAAAAAAAATCACCTGGTCTGCTGTTAACTGTCACCACATGAGTTCTTAGAGATTAAGTTTTGTCTTCATTCTGATGCATGACATAAACATTACCAGAAGCTTTTTACTGCACAGTTGTTGTTTTTTTGGCTGATTAAAGAACTGTGAGTGAACAAAAAATGTTTCTGATGCCAATTATCAGTACCTTAATATGCTTGACTCCGCAGCTCACCAACTTGCTCTGCTGATACAGGTCCCATGATATGTCAAATATCTTAAAAAACAAACAAACAAACAAACAAGAAGGTGGATCAGTATTACAGGAACGAAAGTGATATGTTTACTCCCTATTATAACGGGGAGCATTTGCATCATCACATTAGAAGAAACAGAATAATGTGACAAACGGGAACCAGTGTCTTTGTGTATACGTTTTGGAAATGGGGCACAATACTGAGTAGAAATACAATTAGCCACTCTGTTCTTCACTTAAAATGTGACATCACTAAACAATTTTCCTAAGTGCACTTTGGACCCAAAGAATTAATCAGTGTTCATTTATTTATGGTTGTCTGCTTGGGGACTCATGAGAAATCATTGATGTAAAGAGAGGATGAGACATTACTCTGTCCACTTTCCATATCTGATGCACTGTGTGTGTACGTTTTGGTGTTCTTACCCTGTCTGTATGACCAGGAGCAGCTGCCAACACTTTTCCTTTCCTCCAGTCCCATATACAGATTGTGTTCTTGGAGTCAAGACCAACAGACACCAGGCACTACAAATGACATAAAAACTTATTTACTGTTGAATCTTTCACAAACAACTCAATCGTGAACTAAACCATGAGTATTGACATCCAGTTTTAACCAGCGCTGAGAGACTCATTCAGTTGTCTTGGCCCATCTGAAATAATGCTCTGTATGTATCATGGGTGCAACGGTCAGATGATTTGGATCTATCGATTTAAAAGTCATTAATTGATCCACCAATCAATTAAAATCTGGCAACAACCCTAAATTGATTATTTCTGAATAGCATTAATCATGAATAGATTATTAGTTAGAATTATGTTAGAAACAAATAGACTGTTGATCAAAATGGGACATAAAAAAAAAAAAGAATATTGTTTAAAAATGTATAAATACTAGCAAGGTGATTTACCCATAAATTTGGAGGCTGTATCAGAATATTCTCCTTATGAATCAAAATCAGCTAGTGGAAGCCTGTGGAGTCACTCAGTATATCAAATATGTCTTCAGGTCTCGCAGGTTGATTTGATTTGATTTGTTGATTTGCTAGAGATACGCCAGCTAATTTTAAAAGTTTCTGTCCAATTTTGTACGTATATTAACGTATATTATTTTATTTCATACATTAATGTAGCAGTCATTGGTGGCTACATTTTCCACAGTGGATGTTGTGAATGTCTGAGCCAAGCCCTAGACTAAAAAAAAAATAAAATTCTATTAATATTATTCCTAAATCAAGTTTAGAAATATATCAAAAACATGTGCAAACCTACCAAATGCTAGATGGAATGTCAGTGTATTCTTGATATTCTTGATATCTTGATATTGTCACATATAATAGCATAATAAACACAGTTTCGGTAAACTATAAACGTATTTCCCGTGGCAAATGCAGACAAATCTGCTTTGTGATTTCTTGACCATGCAAGTGACTTGAAGAACAGACGCTAATGTCATTTTTTTTTTATATTGTAAGATGCAGTGTTTTTCTTTTTTTTTTTTTTTCGCAGAGGAACATTTTAGCGCTCTGTCATTTCAGATCTCTGTCCAATCACCACTGATATCCTTATCTGATATTCAAACTCAGACATAGGGCTATAATTACATAAACCATTATGCCAAGAGCTCGGCCTTTTGAGAGCGGCTCTATGTCGAATTGGTACAAAAGAATGATGTTTTCAATAAACCATTTCATGTTCTCCTTTGATACGGTTATGAAGACGATATTGGCTACAGGCACTTTCAGTTTTGCAGACAGAAACTTTCCTTCCATCTGTCTAGACCAAAAAAAAAGAAAAGTGAGAATAATTTGCTTTTCCTGCTCTCCACACATGCTACCTCGCTAACATTGCTCTGCTGGCATCGACCAGCCTCCTGGGGCTGGAAGGAGGATTCTCTTTATAAAATGTTATTGATGTTATAAATGTGATTTTTCTCCTGTGAACCATAGGCAACTACAATAGGATACAATACGCTCTTTTATGGATCCCTGTAGTCAGCTAAGCACCGACACCACTCGGCTGCCTTTGTGAAACAGAACGCTTTAGCGCCATTGAATATCCAGCTCGTAACTCCGTTTTGTTGAACAATGGGGCAGATATAAAAATAGCGATTTATTGTTCTCACTATTATTAGATGGGGACGCAGCCTGAGGTGTGTGCTGGAGTGTTTCATGAGGTAAATAATAGTCATCTGAGCTATTTGTATTTTTTTTGTTATCTTTTGTCAGCTTGGCTCTGTAGATATGGTTATTCCATCAGTGACATAAAAACTATAAGAGCACCAAGCAAAGACATTTCAAGCAAAAAGTCATCTTTTCCTTCACAAACAATATACAGTATGCATGCACTGATATTTAGCCATTTTACACCTCATTACTCTAACCTTTAGCTTGTATGATAGGAAAGTAGTTGCTCTGTTGTCTGCATCAGACTGAGAGTCTGAGAGCACGGAGCACACTGACTCATAATTTCTAAACTTCATCACACCCTCAATCTCTCTCTTCTTCTCTCACCCTTGCGTGCTCTTGCTGTCAGTCAGCCTGTCAGAGTCACACCAGTCAAGTGCTCACAGATGTGACACTTGAAAGCTCTGTGATTAGCCTGACAGCCGTTTCCCACTGATATATTGAGCGTGACGTAACTGTGCACATCCTTTTCGCATGAATGTCTCAGTTCTTTATAGGACAAATAAAAGTATCGGAACACCTGAGTGTTCCAGCCAGATGTGGTTCCAAAACATTTAGCACAAAGTTAAAAGCACACACTTGTATAGGATGTGGAAGCATTTCATTTTCTCTTCACTTAAGGTAGGAGACCCAAACCTGCTCCAGCATTACAATGTAGCTGTACACATTCTGATCTCCGAGAATATAGTGTACATGGGTTAGAGTGCTATAGAGCTCTAATCTCCACCCTACTAAATATCTTTGGGATGAATTGTAATGCTGACTGCACCCCAGGCCTCCTCACCCTACATCAGTACCTGACTATACTAATAGCCTTGTGGCTAAAGGAGCACAAACCTAAACAAGAACACTCCAAAATCTAGTGGAACATCTTTCCAGAAGGTTATTAAAGTAGCAAATGGGGGCAAAGCCTTTTGTCGTGACAGTATATTGACGCTGTGATCTCTGGTTTGGCACTCACATCACATATCCACAGTGCTAGTGCTTACCTGTCCGTCGAGGTCAAATGCAAGACAGGCAATGCCATGAGTGTGAATGTCCTTCAGGATGGACACGGTCTGGACGGTGTAGGTGTCCCACACACAGATATATGGCTCCTTTCCCACCTGTCCCGTGGCCACTAACACATGCTCTGGGTGCAAAGCTAAACTGTGCACAGACAAGAGACAAGAAGAAAAAAAACGACACGACTCCATGTTATTTGTATACAAAATGTTTGTGTGCAGAAAATAAGTACAAAAACCTGATGATCTTATAAGATTATAACAGGCGAAGTGCATAACACTGATTATCTCTTCATCATGGCACCTGTTAGTGGGTGAGATATATTAGACAGCAAGTGAACATTTTGTCCTCAAAGTTAATGTTTCAGAAGCAGAAAAAATGGCCAAGCGTAAGAATTTGCATAAGTTTGACAAGAGCCAAATTGTGACGGCTAGACGACTGGGTCAAGGAGTGAAGGGGAGCAAAGGCTGGTCCGTGTGGTCTGATCCAACGGTCGAGCTGCTGAACATTAAATTGCTGAAGAAGTTAAAGCTGTTAATGCTCGAAGAGTCAGGAATGTTTTGGCAGTAAAATGGGGAGTAACACAATATTAGGCAGGTAGTCATATTGTTATTATGGAGCGTGGTAGCTCCAGTGGTTAAGGCACCGGGTTACTGATCGGAAGGTCGGGGGTTCAAGCCCCGGTATCGCTAAGCTGCCACTATTGGGCCCTTAAACAAGGCCCTTAACCCTCCGCACTCCAGGGGCGCCGTATCATAGCTGACCCTGCGCTCTGACCCCAGTTTCTGAGCAAGCTGGGATATGCGAAGAACAAAATTTTACTGTGCTGTAATGTATATGTGACAAATAAAGGCTATTCTATTATTCCTGATCGGGCGCTATTTGTAGCTCAAAACACAGAAAATTAAACATCCAAAACATCAACTGGCGTAATAATCATCTAATGGAGCAACCACTTGCCATCATTTGTTGTAAAGGTCTCATTTTAAATTCAAACGCCAAGGAGGAGAAGAACCCTGCATTTCTGGACTCTGTTATTAATTCAGGTCTTTTTTGTGAGGTGCCTGGCATGCTTAAAAACTCTAGTGGTCATCGGGTACTGGCACAGGCTTGGATCTAGGAGTGGCCTGTGAGCTCAAAAACATGACATTTGTCTTCTGTAAAGGCATCCACTTTCACCAAAAACCACTAGATTCTGTAGATTATATGGGTTTCCTTGGTGAAGGTCACACACTGCAAACAGTTAAGTGTGGCATAATTCTACTTTTAATCTGTCATTTCTTGATAGATTCTTGAGTCATATTATAAAAGTACCATCGGGTTGCCATGGCTACCTGAGTCTTTATGCAACCGCATGTCTCTTTTTGTTCATATATACCACTGAAGGGGTCTAAAATGTGGAAGCGTAGTGTCTATATCAAAGCTGCTCGCTTTCTCAATCCAACCACACAGACGTCACTTTAAGAGATGGAATGAGGGCGTATTATTATTATTATTATATTATTATTATTATCATCATAATACTAATAAAAATAAGGAACTGATAATAAAGCACACATATTTGAGTGACTTACATATTGAAATAGGACACAAGATACCACATAGCTGAAGCTTACTTTAGAAAATGACACTGCAACCAGACAGCAACACTCTGCAATATTCCAACAACACTGTGTGGATCTTTTTCCTGTGTTACACTCTATTTCAATCTATTTTAGTGTGTTTCCTTAGAGGCTTCTGCTTGCTCTTGCAGTCTTAGACAAGGTTGATTAGGTTGATTAGAAGGACTGTAATCAATTGGTCAGACTTCTCCAGAAATTACATTTTCTAGTCTGACACCTTGCTTGTGCTTCGGACATTTTGCAACAAGCTTAACTATTCCATCGAACCATCGTGTCAAATAATCCTGCGTATCACCTGGCAATCTCTAGTCTTTATATTAGTTCCAGTGAAACTAAAAATAGAGCAAAGGCATTGTGCTTTCTGGGGCACTGGCACAACCGTTTACATTTATTTCTCCTGCCACCTTTTGTTTAAAACATAAGAAGGTATTTCTTTGGCATGCATGGTAAGTCTGAGAATCACTTCAGTTGTTTATGTGTCTTACATACAAGTGTAATAAACGGTACTAAAAGCATTTGCTAATGATATGAAGAATAAGGTGAGGTAAGGATTTTGAATTTTCATGTGGTTTTGATGAAAATTCATTGGATTCAAAATTGACCACAAATGTAAGGCTGCTGCTTTCAATTTCACATTTTTGCCCTTCTGGTACACTGCAGAAGTTGCTGAGTTTGTCTTTGAGCGCTTATAGTACGAGCTTGCGCAACCCTACACATCCCTGTATGGTGGGAGCCTAAAGGACTCTGAGTCAGTGCAGATTTCAGAGAAAGATAGAAGATCAACCCGAAAGCATGCATTCAGTCCAGTCACAGTGATATACTGTATAGAGCAAATCAAAAAGGCCCCACCCCCTCCTAGTTTATGCTCTTAGTGTATATTTGGCAGATTCAGCACATTGTAATGGCCACATGCACTCACTTAAATGAATGCAAATCTCGATGGAGTACAACTACATCGGCTCTAGTGTAAAACAAGTGAGCTGCGATTTATCCCACGTGCCAAAACATTACAGTGAATCCACTAATTAAAAACATTAAAAGGTATTGGAGCACTTTGTAAACTATGTGCCACTAAAAAGGATACACAATGAATATAAAAAAAACATGGTGAATATATAATGGTGCTCTTAAGAACAAAACTGCCCTTTAGTTGAAAGTGTGTGTGTGTGTGTGATGTTGCATGGGCAGTAGTATTGACTCTAATGCAATGGGTTTATGGTTTATTCTTTATGTCTTCAGAGCTCAAGATCAATGCTTTTGGCAGTTAAAAATGTCTATAATAAAAACACCCTCAATTGATGGAATGTATTATATAAAAGAACATTTTACATTAAAGGATATTTAAAGGATGGTACTTTGACAATCACGTACCAAATGCAAGCTGTATATAAAACTAATCTTGAATGTATTACATTTGATCTCTATCTCGAAACATGCGAAATAATGAAGCACATTTTTTGCAAGACCATTCTTTCCACTCCTTTTAGCTAATGAATTGCGGTGCGGTGGTGGATTGCGCGACTGTGTCCGATGTTTGCTGTCAGCCTGATGGACAATTAGCTAATGGGATGGAGGAAAGCCTGAGTGGTCTTCACTCATATAGACTCACACACACATACTATCAGTTTTATACCACAGTTCTGCTTGAACCTAACACAGAGAAGAAAACATTTTCCTATCAATATTTTGGCTTTTTTTTTTTTAAATGACCAGTTATCTGTTTTAAGCAAGATATACTTCATACTAACTCTGCCAGGGTCAATCTAGCAATAATAAGTGCATTATTTATATTTCTAACAACACACTAAGTCAGTTACCCAGAGGAAAAAAAAATATTTTAGACAAAATTTCTTTGAAATTGATCTATTTTTAATATCAGACTAAAGATCTGATATGAAAAGAAAAATGTTTTCAACACTAGAAGATGTTTCTAATACAGTACAACATGGTGCCTTAATTAAAGTTGGAGTTTACTGATTATGGACAGCATAAAGGCATCAGCAGTATTTGAGGATGAATAGACCACTCTGCTGAATGCATTGTTTGGTGTGAATAGGTTTTGAATTAAGAGTCTCGAGCCCATAATACACAATATAACACGCTGTATCTTTCCATCCCAATTTCTCTGTTTATTATCTTATTTTCACAATTTTTTCCCTCTGGTAGATGCTTAACTGCATTTTGCTTCTGTGCACAGTACCTGTACTATGCAGTGACATCAAAGTTATACCTATCTATCTGTCCGTCCCTTCCTCCCTCCTCCCTCCCTCCCTCTATCCATCCATCCATCCATCCATCCATCATAAACCCTATTTCTAAAATTTTGCAGACACCTGGTCATAATTTTGGTATGTGCTTTTAGAGCATTTAGTCCTGATCTATCTATCTATCTATCTATCTATCTATCTATCTATCTATCTATCTATCTATCTATCTATCTATCTATCTATCTATCTATCTATCTATCTATCTATCTATCTATCTATCTATCTATCTATCTATCTATCTATCTATCTATCTATCTATCTGCCAACTCAGTTGCTAAGATATTCAGTTCACGAGTTTAAATCTCACCATAACCAATGAGAAAGTAGGAGCTCCATGATTAAAGCTCTGGGATCAGGGGTTTAGCACTGTGTGCTACTGTGCAACTGTTGGGCCTTTTAACCTTAACCATTTCTGCTCCAGATGTGCTGTTATGGAATTCAATAATAGTGCAACCCACTTAATTCACACTCTGCATGCACAAAGCCTTTGTATAATTTTTTATGCAGCCGTCCTAAATGTAAAACTCAGTACCATGATGCTGAACATCTGTATCATTATACAGTATAGTGCTCTATTACTGCTGTGGGATTACCAACAACAAGCTTTATAGTTTAACTACAGGAACAGTAATTATTTGTGCAAATTTGGGGTTGAACAGATTTGGTAGAGAGCCTAAAGCCTGAAGCATTATAGTGCATTATTAATCGCTGTTTAGTAATCCTACAGCATTAGAACAAAGCACTCGACTGCGAAACCTGTACAAGCACTGGTGAATTTATTCCAGTTCAGAACACATTTGGCTTGACTGGAAACAAACACAAACGGCGTGAAAGGGTTGCGTAACTAATCCCGCAGAACGCACCACAAAGGTATATATTATAGCTTCTATACTTATTCCATTTGCCGGCGTTATCATTTTTGTATGAATGATGATCTTGAAATAAACTGGAACTCATTTCTAGTCATCCCACAGCATTAATAGAGCATGCTACAGATTTCTGTGGTATATATAGACAACAAAAAGTCTGTAATAAACTGAGCTTCCGTAGATAAACACACTGATCCGGCTACACCCTCAATGACATTGATTATTTTTATAATATAATATTACAATTCCTAGAGTGCAATAATCAGACATATCTTGTGCATCGGATATTTCCTGTGTAGATAAGACAAGCCCCCTCTTGATCGTACCACCTTCCATATAAAAGGGAAATTTCCTAACATCTCTGGGATATGTGGAAAAAGATTTTCACTGCACTGTAAAGTTCATGCGACAAATATAACCCGCTTTTTTACCTTTTCCTTTCTATAAAGAAAATATTTAACTTGCAATGTGCTAGAAATTGAACCAAAAAAGTAAAAAAGAAAAGCAATCAACAATAAATACAGGAATGCATATTTAATTTCTCTCATCAATTGTGTCTTTGGGAAATCAACAAATGATAATGATTTATATTCAGTTATGTTATATTTTGACTCATTAGATGACCAATTCATTTAGGGGATATTGTATTTTTTCAGCACAATGGCTTCATTTATTTCATTTTGAAAAGTGTAGGCTCTTCCCAAGAAAACTAATATGTCATGTCGGGTACACACTGATTCATAAGAGACACTGAATTCTACTGAAATCTTAATGTAAACTGGTCCAAGTGTACTACATCTGAAACCGAGAAGCAAAGTGGTTCTGTTTGAAACACAGCTATCCTACACAGCATCAGAGTCGAATCTTCCCACGCAGTGATGGTCTTTAACTTACACTCCTGGCCTGCTCCTGCCTTTTTCAGGCACAGCCGCTTAAAGAGTTTTTATATGTCAGCGTTTGTGTTTGTGTGTATGAATTGCGTAGGGGGTGGAAGGAATTAGGGTCTGTTGTGATCACAATGGATAAATGAATGATGCAACAATATGCACTGGTGTTAAGGGCTAGAGCAGCCAAGTAGGACAGAAAGAGGATGGAGAAAGGAGTGCGAGAGGAAGACAGAGACACTGAGAGGAAGGGGGGAGTGAGTAGGAAAAATGAAAGAGAAAGAGAGAGAGAGAGAGAGAGAGAGAGAGAGAGAGAGAGAGAGGATTCCCTTCTGCAGGGATAGACCAGGACACTGAGAGATCTGTCTCTTAGCATTAACCTCACAGTAATGGGTTCACACATGCATGAGTGCATCGTATCAGCACACACACACTCTGCTCCATGGGCCTGGTCACATGTTCTGTACTCACGCCCACACACACACCTCAGTCACCCAGTCCTCTTCTCGTAATTTTCATGTAAATCCGCCGAAATAAACCTGAAAGAATCACATACATTATGTTGTGAATGATGTCTAAAAAACAAATGATGTGTAGAGAATCTATGAATTGGAATATGTAACGCGGTAGATATACACACTCGACAGTAGTGTATAAACTTCCATTTAAGTCTACTGACATTGTGCCTCTGGGAGTGCGGTCACACACACTTACACACTGCAAACCGAGCAGGCTGCAGCTCCGTCGTGCTGCGTTTTTTCAAGGACATGAAAAACCCCCTGAATGAGTTCACCACCGTTCTCTTTTACATCTTCTCCGCGAACTACAGGCCATTTACCAGCACCTTGGCTGCAGGTTCTCTCTCTACTGAGCACTTCCAAATGTCTCACCCACAAGGGTTCACATTCATCACACCCAGGTTAAGATCTGATTTTCCCCCTGATTGCACGCCCCTACAAACACTGCCAAAACGCATCCACGCTGGCGTATTGATACTATTACAGCACTTGCAGCAGGAAGGGACACAGATTACGGATTATGCTGAAATGATTGCGTGCATGACTTAATGGGACACGGCGAGAGATACAATGAGAGTCAGAGAGCTTGAGCTGGTGGTCACGTGGTGAGATCAGCAATCAGCCCTCCCCCTCCTCCTGAGTACACAAACATTCACATCATACCAACGCCACTCAATGACAATCTATACATAGATTTTTTATGGTTTTCTTCACTATGGGTATGTTTGTTTTTGGGTTTTTTTTGAGGGATGTAATCCTGGTCTAAAAAAAACAGGGATACAAACAAAAATGAAAAAAACAACAACAAATAGATCAAATGTTCTTGTTTTTTTTAGAATGTCTTTTCCATAGTTTCCTACACGATCAGTGTTTATCATTGAAATAACAGAGCGGATGTGAGAAGGATCGCCAAAAAAGAAAACAAACAGCTAGTTGCTTAGTCATGACCAGCAAATCCATGTTCTTCTGTGCATCAGATATATGTTGTGTATGTTAAAATGAAGAACATGCTAGATATGGCACCAGAGGAAGCACTGTAACAGTAGCAGAATACTGTTACAGTCTCTTCTTATTGTAATGGTTACTGTAGTGTGAGTTAGCAGAAGTCCAGAGCGAGCTGGTTTTGAAATTTTGTGTGCTGGATGGAGAAACTTGATAAATAAATAAACGGGTCTATGACTATAAATAATTAGTATTTCTAAAAAAAAAAAGTCTCTGGTAAAGTCTTCACACATACACCACAACTAACCCGAGCTCCAACAAATCTTTAGTTAGTTCTGAACAGGATTCTTTGAAAATGCTAATTATTTCTCAGGCATAACACATTCCCCAGCGTTTTCACACTAATTTGAGATGCACTGGTACAGCCTGTGACTTTTTCTAAGCAGAATACTCTGCAGAAATATAAAAGGCAGTTAAGCAGAGCAGGCTGCCAAATAATCAGTCTTTTTAATCCAGTATGCCTCATTCGTTCGCCCTGCAACCTCGGTTATGTCTTTCTACATGCTGAGTGTTTTAAACAAACAGACATTCGATCGTGAGAGCGATTCAACATCAGGAGCTCACGCAGCCGGGACCATTTAATCAACATTTACCTAACACAAATACACATCCGGGAGGGGTTCAGTACTAACAACCTGCGCTGGTACAATAAATGCTGCGATGCTTTAGAAAAATAGATAGATAGATAGATAGATAGATAGATAGATAGATAGATAGATAGATAGATAGATAGATAGATAGATAGATAGATAGATAGATAGAGACAGACAGACAGACAGACAGACAGACAAATAGATACAGACAGACAGACAGACAGAGAGATAGATAGACAGACAGACAGACAGACAGACAGACAGACAGACAGAGATAGATAGATAGATAGATAGATAGATAGATAGATAGATAGATAGATAGATAGATAGATAGACAGCTAGCTAGCTAGCTAGATAGATAGATAGATAGATAGATAGATAGATAGATAGATAGATAGATAGATAGATAGACATAGAGACAGACAGATAGATACAGACAGACAGACAGAGAGATAGACAGATAGATAAACAGACAGACAGACAAATAGATACAGACAGACAGACAGACAGACAGACAGACAGACAGACAGACAGACAGACAGACAGACAGAGACAGACAGACAGACAGACAGATAGATAGATAGATAGATAGATAGATAGATAGATAGATAGATAGATAGATAGATAGATAGATAGATAGATACTTTATTCATCCCAATGGGACATTTACAGCTTCCACACATAAAAATAAAAACAACACTGAGTGTTAGTTGAATCTGTGCAAGTGTCAGATATTCGTTCTTATTTGATTTCACTCGGATCGAGAACTTTTAAGGTAAATATTCCTGGACTAGCTGAACACACACATTTTGAATTTGTTAGAACAAATTTGTTTAGTTTTCAATCCACTTACTCATAAATTATACTAGCGAACGCCATCACCAGTTCTCAGTGGTGTTCAGGGATTACAGTATCATTGACTTCGTTATAATCTCTACATGAGACCCATGAATCATTTTTTTTTACTGAACCTGGTTTGTGTACATTAAGTCTCCATGAGAGCATTTCAGATTTAGAAGTGAAGCTCAGGGACGCGTGTTCTAGTGGTTACCTGCCAACCGTATTTATGTCACCACCTACATCAGCTACAGGAATCCCATGTCTATGCAGCCATCTGTCTGCATGCTCAGGCTGGGGCAGGATTCCATACTGCAGACTGGAATAACCATTATGGCCATTTTCAATGGTCCACATAATTTAAAACTGAATGTCAAAATGTATATTCAATGTAAAAATTTATATTTTATTAAAGAAACTTCTGAATAACAAACACACCTGCAAAAAACATCCCTCTGTGAAATGTCAAAGAGAAAAAAAAACCTTCGACTTCATAGACCTTATACTGCTCTATTAGACCTGTTTTTCTATCTTTTTTATCATACAATGTGAATCATCGGTGAGTTTCCAGAGTGAAAGTTGAGCATTTTTCAGTCAAGCCGCATGATGCACACTCAAAAAGACCAATTCTTCATGTGACGATGGCAAAGACAGGCAGCAAACTCCTGCCTGAGGAAGAGCTTGTCGACTTTTTTTTTCTTTTTGCTGTGAAGCGAGCTGTATTCAACATCTGCCGATCCCAACGTCCACCACCCACGGAGCATCTCACTCCAGGGCAACGACCGTAAAAACAAACAGAGCCACAAAAGCACAACATGCTGACACACCCACATGCAGCCGATGCGCTGGTTCTGCATCCTGCACATGTTGCCTACATCAAATAGGTCGTTGGAAAGATTTATTCGGAACAGTACTGTATAAACCTCGGGTTTTACTGACATATACATGCAAATGTGACCCTTTGTCACACGGCACTGGAAAAATCGGATTTATTCCTTAAATTCGTATTTTCTCGCTGTTTCCGAGTGTTGGCATTGCGAACAACAAGCGAGCGAGTCTGTTTTGTTTTGTTTGCTTCCATATACACACGTAGTTGTCATAGGAACGACACGGTCGACCATATAAGGAGGAATAAGAAGCAGATGGCTAGTTAGCTTGCAATCAACGCGGAAAACTTGCAGTGGATTATGGCTTATATAAAGCCAAGCTCAGGTCGTGGATCGGAATATATTTAGACAATTGCTCCAGAAACTGTTCAAACAAAAATAAAAGAAGAAAAAATAAACAAGCCAGCTTCACTTTATTCTTTTTCATCTTTATTTTTTTCGATTTCGCAAATCCCTAATATTACACGTCAAATATTAAATTCTATTTTGACTTGTTTAAATTAGACTTTATACGTTTATTATTAAATAAACTTACATATGCCAAAGATTAGATTTGAGCTGCCTGTCTGAACATATCCTGAAATCAGTTCGTTACCGTCCTGATTGTTTTTTGTGTAATAATTATAAAAATATGTCTTGTTCTGAAAATTGTGGGATTTTTGGACTCTCAGAAACTTGTCCCTGATGAGCTAAAAACAAAAACGTGTGTTTGAACTGACACACACACACACACACACACACACATGCACGCACACACTTTCACAAGAGAATTTGGTCATTTTGGTCACGAAACGTGACCAATAATCAGCGACATTCACAGAAAGACGCGGTGTGACTGACATTTCAAACCCTCAACCATTAAATGTCAAGCCAACAGTATCTTGTTTACTCGCCATTGTTTCAAACAAAAGTCACTTATAACCTTTAAAAACATTAAACACTGACTATATTTTACTCAAAATACAAAAAAGCGTACTGTGGCCCAAAATGTATTTACTTTATGTACATGGTGTTTGCAGGTCCGCAGTCACAGTAGCGTGTGGATGTGGGTGAAACACTTGATTCTGAGACCATCAGTCAAATGGGATGTAAACGAGTGAAGTGTGGTACATACTGTTAAATAAATGTTTATTACGAGGCTCTTTAAAGAGACAGGGTTTTATAATGGTTCACACAACACAAAGTAGAAAACTAACATGACACTGGTGCCATACGGAGGCATTTGATATGCATGAACAGTGAATGACAGTTATCTCAGTGGGTCAACCACGAGGCCACATTCTGCTGCTGGAGTAACCGGAGAAGCACGAGCACTTATGGAACAACTGAAGTGACACGCAAACACACTTCTGATATGCAAAGCAAATCAGTAAGCGGCTGTCCGGGCCTTCGTAGTAAAGGGCGTATGTGATACCTGAATTTGTCCCCATATTCTGCTTTCGGAGGTTTGGCGCACTGTTCTTTTACACAATCTTGTGCCATGTTTCACCATAATGATAAATCGGTCCCTGAGGCCTGTTCTGTGTTTCAGGTCAACCGGCTTTATTGTCTTACTCTCTCTTTCTCACCACGTAGATTTCGCCACGGATCCTGTAACACACACTGACTCGTGAGTCAAAACGTGTCTGAGCTCCACCATGTACGTTCACTCGCCTATATGAAGCGCAGAATAAAAAGTAAATAAATAAGAAAAAAACAAAATAATTCAAAGCCTGAAACGCTGCAATCATGCGAGCATAGTAAATGAATTTTAATAATTCACAAATAGTATTTGCTTGCATATACATATAGGCGCATAGGGTGTGGAGAAAGGTGTGTTCACATACGCACAGTTTAAAAGGTCAGTTTCTTATTAATAATGGAGGGCTGAGCCAGCTGACTAGCGGGGACGTCTCCACCCACCCAATCGCTAGGAAAACATATTCGCATCCATGTCACTCTAATGGAGGAGACATACTAGAAATCATAGACAAAAAAACGAGAGGTTTAGATACGTTCTTCTAGAATACGTTCTTCTCGCTGGCGGTTTATTTAAAAAAATTCGGGGATCTAATTAACTCTTGGATAAATGTTGTGTCAGAAAGCTCAAAGTTTAGGAGCAGTCTTCTGTGGAGACTATTAGAGATTAAGGTTGCATCCTGCACCATAAAGTCTTCCAGGTTAAACGTTTAAATACTATAATACAGGTTCATAAGGTTTCATCAGGGTTCATTAGGAATGCATTCACCTCTTGAGAAACTGGATTTGGTTTTTACAAGACTGGTGAACGTTTATATGAGAAATGACATCAGATTGTACGTTTTTGCGAGGTTATGTGTAGGCATGGATGAAAAACTCGCCAGCTGTGTATGGATAGTTACCAACCAGTCCAGCTAAAAGACCATTTTTACTTATTCCTTGAACGACGAATCAATACATGGTTGAGATTTCCTGTCTTTCCTCCATGTCTACTAGCAGCATGCCAAAAACTCTTGCAGCTCCACCAGACTGACCAGTGGACTGATAGCTGCCATGTGACCAGACCAAACTGTTTATTTTTTGTGTTGTTCTTTTTTTGCAGTGTGACACTGATTAATGGTTCTTATAATAGATGAAGGAGCTCGTCATCATCATGTCCTTGAACGCAGTTCACTGGGACTTTCAACCTGAATGTAGATTATTGGAGTTGTGCACAGTTGATACTTTCATCATGCAAAAAAAATTGTATACATCGCAGATTAAATCACTATTGTATCAGTCGGACCTCTGTGCGTGTGTGTGCGTGTGTGTGCGTGCGTGTGTGAGAGAGAGAGCGCGCGCGCGCGTTACACTGTCGCTGTCCAGCACGACCAACTCCTGAAGGTTATCGGGGCTGAAATCCCGATCTGCAGAGCCGCTAATGGCAACACATTTCACGGTCATGTTGCACTGAAGCTTCCCACCAGTAGGACCTTCATCCACAAGCTCGGTACATCATTTGGGCCGTTATCTCCTAATGGCTCTAATTTATAGGTTACCGTGTGCTCCTTATTATTTATTATTAGTAGTATATTTCTTTCAGCATTTTTTTTTACCTGATTATGTCGTCGTTGTGCCCGATGTAAAATTTCTGCTTGTGTTCCCGTGTGTTGTACACAACTCCTACACCTGCCACGAAGTAGACGATCTCCTTGGCGGCGGTGTAGTACAGGTTGTTGCGGCACTGGTGGCCCCGGTAGCCGTAAACCCACTCCAGACGCAGATGGCAGTTTGGAGCTGTTCTGTCAGCCATGTTCGCACTTATTTCTCACCGAAAATGCGATTTCCACCCGCTCCCTCCCCACCACCACCACCTTCCTCCACGACCACCAAGTCCTGCTCAGAACAGCCCTCCGGTCAGTGCGCTGTCAGAGAAGAAGCACCGTGTCCGCCTGAGAGGAGAAAAGACTTCCGACGACATTTTCTTCACACCACGCAAACTCCTCGCCTCTTCTCAACTTTGCTCGGTTGGCATGTTGTCGCGGGACGCGGCCTTATTTCTGCAATGGCTTGAATTAAACCTCGCACTTCTTCACAGGGGCAAAGTGTGCAGCCCACCTGCCTGCCTCCCTCCCTTCCTTCCTTCCTCTCTCTCTCTCTCTCTCTCTCTCCTTGTGAAAATAATCGTTTTTTTTTCTAGCATACCCTTTCACATGGACCGCCCATCGCACGCAACAACACTGATGGATGTTCAAGCCAACCAATCAGGTGCTGCGCAATGGTCAGTGCGAATTTGAGTGACAGCTGATTGACCAACAGCGTTAAGCGGAAAGGCCGCGTCAATGACTCGCCTCTGGTTTGTTCACAGATACAAGAAATATACTGCAGATTTAATGTTTAAATTATATATATATATATATATATATATATATATATATATATATATATATATATATATATATATTTTTTTTTTTTATTATTATTATTATTATTATTATTGTCAACAAGTCTCCTTACTGCGGTTTATTAAATGAAGGAACCAGAGGCCTTCAGTACATTGTGAAGCAATCAGTGTGGTGGATGGTGGAGTATTTTTTTGTAAATTGTAAAATAACATTTCATTTGGCAATCAATGAATGACGCTGGATATAAGCAGAAATGTGAAATCAAATGGTTTTAAAGAGCTCATAAACCTGTCCTCATCTCTTTTAGCTTATCTATGCTTATGACGGCATACAAATTGAATCATTATTAAGGTTTTTTGTTTTTTTTGCAGCTTTTGAGGAAATAAATTAATAGGGAGAACCCAACAAGCTCAATCCTTGTGTGTACATTTCTTCCTAATTAAGATAAAAACATGCTGACACATATAAACACACACACACACACACACACACACACACACACACACACACACACACACACAAGCAGTGTCACAACTTGCAAAAACCACAAAGGACTCTGTTCATTTTTAAATCTTTTATCTAAAAGGAATCACAAAGTGTCAATCTGATTTTTAATTTACAAAACACAATGTTATACGTGACGTTCTGTATGAATGTAGGTATGTACGCAGGTGTAGGAGGGTTTGTGCACTGTATACATACATTGCCTATAATATATATATATATATATATATATATATAGAACATTTCTAAGTAAACATTCAAGTGGATTTCAAGAGAACATGATGAGGTGAAGTACTGAGTACACACAGAAAAATTAAGGTATAGGAATGTACCTAAAGGAGTACAAATGCTTTGTCACTCCAGCTGCACCCTAGCAGGGTACAACAATGTACTTCTGAGGTACATTTTAATTGTACCTTGATTTTTCTGTGTGTGGGTGGTTTATTTTTTCCATGTCAAAGCACAATAAATGCAAGTGTACAATTAAGAGACACAAAGTAGAGCAGTGTACAAATATTCTACATATTCTCTCCGTCTCACAGGGCTAATAAGTGGGTCTTTTAGAAAGCAAGGAACTCCAGTCATTTCTAGGTTTTACTCCAGGTTTAGCAAAACTGCATTCGTGTCATGGTTACACATGTTCAAACTGGCCAAGTTCAATATGTTGGTTAGATAGGCAGTTAAAATGTTCCACTTGGCAGAAAGGAAATGCAATCCAGTAAAAAAAACTATGAAGCCTGACACTTGAACTGGTTTTTTTTTTTTTTGTGCAAAGGTGCTTAGCATTTTGGTATACACACGGATTAAAAGAAATGAAATCTTTGACTTTTAAGAATGGACCTCTAGAGGTGAAGCAAAGCACTACAAATAACTTTCCCCCCAAATAGCTCAGTGGAAGTACCAAAGTTGTTCAAGACAAATTTACAGCTGTGACCCAAATCAGTTCATGAAACAAGAATAGGGTTCAACTGAGCAAAGCATAAATTTAATGTCATTATTTTGCCCATGTGCATCCGTACAAACCCCCCATGTAACTGTCGCAATTAAACGTTGCTGATTACCCTAGGATAACAGCATAATAATAATAATAATAATAATGATAATAATGATAATAATAATAACATAAAATGCCCATTTTCACTCTAAACTGTGAGATTTCCCTGTGAAATAGTTCAATGAAATTGAATTTGAACAGGTTATGAAACTACTGTCCGCATTAAAAAAACATTTCAACTGATTTCGATTTCCTCTGAACAGAACGGATATGGCAACATGCACTACTAAACATGGATACCAAACAAAAAACAAACAAACCTAAATTCGCATATGAAGCATGTGTTCATGTGAATGTACATCAGCTAAAGCTGGTGCATTTTTACAAAACAAAGTCTTTTAAGACTGTAGTGCGTATATAGGAAATGCCCTTATTCCAGGTAAACTAACTGCACTGGATGTGCATTTTCTAAATAAAGGCAAGCAAATGTTTCCTAAAACAAAAAAAAAAAAATACTCATAATTCGCCTGAATCAGAGCTCACAGATCTGCTCTTCGGAATGCACGCTTCAGTTAATTACACAGGTTTTTTTTTACCAGGACTAAATTATTTGGATTTGTTAGTCATTAGTTAGTCAAAAAAAAAAAAAAAAAATACTGACTATAAATTAAATTCTTTATCACCTACACAGGAATGGTTACAAGATCAAGCATCTCCTTCAAGTGAGATTTTTCCCCAAAACATAGCTTGTGTTTGTGTTACTTAAACACACTAAACACCTCCATATATACAGTCATCAGATACCAACTCTCCATTCGTATTAACTACTTAATGGGACTTGGGGGTGGTAGTGGTTACAATAATGTACAATTCATAATCACTACACCAGACCACACCCAAAATATTGGAATGCAAGAATTTCCGGTCAGACGCAGACGCACGCACCCACACACGCGCGCACCGCACACAGAAACCACACGTACACAGGCGTCGTCTCGTAACACAATAAAAACACATGACACCTGACGTTGCAATTCCCAAAACCGGATCCTCACGATAAGGAACTGCATACAGCGTCTGAAGAAAGAAAAAAAACAATATAAAAAAAAAAAAAAAAAAAAAAAAAAAAACAAGCGCAAAACCGGTGTTCTAATCTTCTTACTTTACAGAACCAATATTTCATCAGATCTGCTTGTTTTAGTTTGGAGGTGACTTGTACGGGGAGACTTGTACACCAACACATCAGCGTCCGTTACAACGTACGATTGACACTTAACATGGAGCAGAAAGCTGTTCGAAGTTACAGAATTGACTTCTACGTACATGTCCACTGGCAAATGAATATATCGGTATTAAAAACCCTCATTGTGCCGCAAAGCAACGATGCACAGCAAGAATGTCTTCTCTTCCCTCTTTCTCCACAGTGCATTTTCAAACATGAACACTACAAACAAATCTGTTGATCAATACCGGGTTCACTTTACAGTGCTGAGTGTTACATTTGTGTGTGTGTGTGTGTGTGTGTGTGTGTAGGGGGGCTGGGGGGTTGATTACAGATACTACTTTGATATCATTTATAATTGTTATTTATTATTTATATTAGATTATTATTGTGATTCACTCTGTTCTTGTTTTGTTCAGCAAAGAGAAGAGAAGGTGGTCACTGTGAGGAGGCTTTGGTGGCGATGGTGGCCACGCAGTGCTGTTGGAAATTGGGGGACACTGCTGAATTGCAGCCCAGTCTCTGGCATTGACTTTTCAGTCCTTCGTCACCCTCCAAGATCCATGCGCTGCTGCTGCTGCTGCTGCTGTTGTTTTCTGACTCTTGCCCCAACAGGCTGCTGCACCCCTGGGAGGGGGTGCCGCTCCGCTCTTCTGAGACCGGAGCTGTTAACGGGGCTGAGGGGGGTGAAGCCAGTGGCAGAGGAGAATGATCACTGGAAGACTGGAGCACACTGGTGATGTGGTTGAGGAGGTCAGTGAAGAACTCCGGAACACCCTCATACCCTGTAAAGACACGGAGACAGGGACTCAAACATGCAGGTAGTATTTACCAGAGGTTTTATCCCTCACTTAATATTTTACAACATGAAGTGATACAACCTGCAATTTACTGAACTATATTGGTATTTTCACCACTGGATATGGACAATATCTTGCTATAGATTTTCACTAGGGCTGAGATCTGGACCGAGCAGATTGAAGAGATTCAGGTTCTTGGTTTTGAACTACACCACAGTGAAACTCTGCCAGTAGGCTTAAAGTTGTTTGCTTGCTGATAGATGAACCTCTTTTCCAGTCTTAAATCTTTCGCAAAGAGGAACAGGTTTTCTTCTAGGATTCATTTATCTTGCCCCACAACCCTGACCAGTTTATAATCCCCATTACATGATTCTAACATTATCCTATCACTGTGGTGATGGTGTTCTCAGATTGATGAGCAAAGCTGAATTTATGCCAAACAAGCTTTGTGCCAAAGCCAAAAAATGTTTATCAGGACAGAGGACCTTTACTGTGTTCAGAGAATAAAGCAAATAAAATGTTTGGCTATAAACACAAATAGGTAAAAGCCCATAAAATACAATGGTTGAAGCCAATTGGTCAAAAACTAATTTTGTAAAGATCCAATTCAAAACTTTCTTGCCTCTGCCATGAGATTAGGACCTGGTCATAGACGGATCACTAAAGTAATCTGGGACACAAAAGCAACATATTGCAATCTATGTCTAATTAAAGTTTACAGTTTACAGTTACATTTAGGAATACCTAAGAAGCTTGAAATGTTGAAAAAGTCAAAAGACAAAATGTCCATAAAAGTAATAGAAGTATATTGCTCTAGAAGTGAGGCGAGCCAGTATGATCAAATCCATACAACATAAACATATGCATCACCTTTCCAATTTGATATACAATAAGCAAATCCACACAAATAAAAGCGTATTTTATTCACTTGATTTCTGCTGTGGTTCTGCTTGACAAGCTGCTACTAAAACCCAGGGGAGGTTTGTACTAATGCATGACGTAAAAACGCGTACGTTATGTACTACAACAGAGACAACATCTGCAATACATCACATCCAAATGCTGTGCTGAAACACTCACCGGGGAAAGCATTGATGTCGATGACCGCATGTTGGCCTGTCTGGTTGTCGATGATGACGTCGATGCCGAAGAGCGACACTCTCAAAGCCTGTCGAAGAGATCTGGACAGTTCCCTGATGACATCATCGTTGGGTGGCTGGGACACCCCTTCTACATTCTCTCGCTACAGAGAAACATTTTAAATAGGCTGAAAAATTGCCTTAAAGAACTTTCATTAGATACAAAAAAAAACTAAGAAAAATCCTAGCCATTTCAGTGGGACTTACAGATGTTAGGTCTGAGGATGACTCTGGCTTGGACACATTATGGCTGTTGAAGAAAATAGCTTTTCGGTCTAAAAAAAAAAAAAAACACAAGTAGATAGTTTAATACACTTTTCAAAATGTGTCTGAAGTGAAAATTTGTGTGTGTGTGTGTGTGTGTGTGTGTGTGTGTGTGTGTGTGTGTGTGTGTGTCTGTACAGGCCACTAGGCTGCAGCAGAGGCCAGGCGCTGAGTGCAAAAAGCCCGAATGAACCTGACTCATGGCCAGACAGGAAGGAATATGGATCTGCCTAGAGGACGGTTGACTTCCAGATGTTTGCATACAGCTAACAGGCCTTTTTAAATGAAGTCACGAATACTTTGCATTTAGCTTGAACAGTACTGAATGCAAATGGAGCAGCAGGCAAAATGTTGACTCAGGCAGATTATATGGTGAAAGGAGGAAAAACTTAGGGCATGACCATGAAGCAGAACATTTACCAAGTAAATAGTCCACTTGTTATAAGTTGCAGTATAAGGGCCAGGACAACATGCTGCATTCAGGAACACATTGAATCATACCACTGTATTAATTTTAAGCATTACATTATCAGTGCAGCCTGGCTGTCTAACAGAAAAGCCAGTCATAGTACAGAGGACCCACAAATTAATATAATACAGGGACATAAGCAGTGCTGAGACTCACCAGCAGGGCCAGAGGGGAAATTCTTCAGGGAGGGTCGCTCCACCACGGTGTAAGACTCGCCCACCACGAACACCTTATAGAGCACAGCGTTATGGTTGATGAAGCTCTGAATAACACATGGCGGCTTCACATCCTTTAGATCCTCATCACTAAAGATAATGGCCATCTGCCAAGACACAGGAAGAATGGTGCATGAAATATGATGCAGTGGAAAAGCTCCAAATTGTGCACATATTGATTTTAGCTTCCTCAATCAAAAGTCAGACTGACATGGTAAGTTGGCTGTTACCTAGGTTACCAAAAATACGAAACAAAAAAAAAAAAAAACCCTCCGTATTGGTGCTGATGCAGAACCAAGCTGAACAATGAAGGATTGTGTGTGTTCAGTCTGTAAATATTTGATAACCTGTGGTTGGCTTCTACCGATTAGTGAGGTTAAGTGGAAAAAGATGGCGTCTCACCTCATGGGAGTTGGTTCCGTGTGCTACTCGTGTTTTGCAAACTGTGGGGAAAAAAAAAAAATGTAGACAATACGTTTATATAGCTGTTTATATAGAATGACTATCACAAATGCTCTGTGTGAATGTTGACAGCATGCAACAGATGTTTTTGTGTTACATCTCGGCTGCTTGCTTTTTATGATTAGTACAAGGGTAATAGGGAAAAGGGTAGCTCATTGGTTAAGATGTTGGACAGCTGATCAGAAGGTTGCGAGTTCAAATCCCAGCAAGCTGCCGCTGCCACTGCTGAGCCCTTAAGCAAGGCCCTTAACCATCACCTAATCAGTTGTATGAATGAAATAATTGTAAGTTACTTTTTTTTTAATGACTTACTGAAAGGGAATGTAAGACCATGTTGTTTGATCTGTTCCAGTGTGTCTGGACCGCACTCACTGTTCAGCACCATGAATGGAGGAGAGCAGATTCTCTCATCTATATAGAGACAAGGTCAATTAGTATGGCAAAGAAAATTAGTGAAGGCGAAAAAAATAAAAAATAAAAGTACATAACTTTCTTCGAGAATAATAAAGAAATCTAAGAAAAATTTAATTCTATGTTCTGCTTCATCATGAACATGCATTTTGTCAGGAGCAAAATGTTTCCCTAAATCGCCCTCATGGAACAACTCTAAACAGCCTTTTCTGAAAGCTCCTCAGTCATCAGGTCAGTTTCTTCCCTGTTTACTCTGGTGATAGAGGAACAATGACCACACAGCACCGAGCCCTGACTCCCGCTGCATAATACAGGAGTCAGCCAATAGGCCGAGTGCAAGATGAGCCACGAGTTCAAGGCTTTGTTTGAAAATACTGTACTCTCACTGTTCTGCAGCTTGCTAGCAAACACTGTGGTGGGAATAAAAGGAAAAGATCAATATCTGTGAGTGTTTTTATTCAACACAGCAGTTTCACTGAGGGAAAAAAAAAAAAGAAATATGGCAGTACAAGCATAACATACACTTATTCAGTGGCTAGTGAATGGATATTTACAGAAACCTTGAACATGTCTGTATTTAATATGTAAGCATTTGATAATGCTGATAAAGATAATCAAACTGCTCTAATGCTACACACAAATGGTATTGAGCCAGAACACTATTTATCACTAGCTGGCTATAATATAGAACAAGATAATCAAACCCACACTAGATACAATAGTGTTTTGGACAACTGATCATATAAGTCGTTTGTGCTTTTTGAACATCCCATTGCACATTTAGTCCCCATTTGATGTAATAATATTTTCTGGAAAAACTATATTTTGGAGAGTGGTTGTGGAAATTTGTTCTGGAAATAACAGTATAAGCAGGTACTGATGTAGGGTGAAGAGGCCTGGGGTGCAGTCAGCATTCCTATTCATCCCAAAGCTCAAGATCTTCCACTCCAAAAACCATATCTTCATGAAGCAGGTTTTGAATTGTCATGCTGGAACAGGTTTGGCTCTTCTAGTTCAAGAGAGGAGAAGATTCAATGCTGCCACATCCTAAAGACATTCTACACAATTGTGTGCCTACAGCTTTGTGGTAACAGTTTGGGAAAGAACCACAACCAAAGTAGTAGCAGTAGTAGTTTAAATCATCTACATTTTCTAAACAATCCCTTTAATGAGCTTAACATGTACAAGTACATGTTCTGACATGTACTGATATTAAAAAACAGGACAGTCCAATTAAATATGTTTAATAGAAATGGGGGTCTTGCAGAACATACATAGGGTTGGGATTGTTCTTTGCCTTTGGGCAGAAATGTGTGAAAGTCTTGAATGGCGGCCTATAATTGGCCAAGTGT
Organism: Silurus meridionalis; assembly: GCF_014805685.1. Lineage (NCBI taxonomy): Eukaryota > Metazoa > Chordata > Actinopteri > Siluriformes > Siluridae > Silurus > Silurus meridionalis. The sequence continues at coordinate 13,713,439 of NC_060891.1, read as the reverse complement.
CGATGCCACATCTGGTGTTCAAGACTTGTTCAAGTCTTGTTTTAAATAAGATTAAGAGTGTATTAGATTTCATTTTTTTATGTGAATGCCATGTCATTTGTTGTTCGTATACATACTCTAGTATTCTTGCCACTTGTTTAACATGTAATGATTGACCTAGGATGTCCCAATACTTTGACCGTATAGTGTATCTACCACTCTCTGTGGTTCTCTGACGTAAAATAAATAAATAAATAAATAAAACTATCAATTCTGAATGCATATACTATATTAATAGAGTCACTTTATTGTTTCTCTTCTCTGACAGGCTGCTTGTCACCATGCAGTCTGGCATCTTTCGTGCCTGAAGCTGGGGCATGATGTTTGACATATCTGAGCTGGTGTAGGATCTATCTGTACACAATTCCCATCGGTTCCAAGTTGACATCTCTGACACTCCACTGACTGTAAATAACGATCGTGCCCGTCATGCTTCTCAGGAACATCCTATTCATTTCCTCCTCTGACTCAATAACCATTTATTCCTTTTTTTTTTAAACAAAATAATTGTGTGCACTGCACGATTAAGTAACACTATGACCTGGCAGTGTGTACCAGCCTTTGTAAATAGGTACTCGCTTGCCATCCCACAGCTGGGCTTGTGTTCAAATCTTTGCTGATAAGGGCATCTTGGAGGTGCTGATACTATAGAATCATGACTATCAACTTTATCAGACTGATGACAGCAATCTGATAAGATCAGCATGCACTCTAATGGGCCTGTAGAGCATTAAAGGCTTTATGATGCACTATACAGACTGTGTAACAGCTATAATGACTGCACATTCAACAATATATGTATAAAAAGTAAAAAAAATTAAAGGAAAGGTTTTATAAAGCAAATATAGTCTTACTCTTAATATAGTATTTATAAACATTTGCTTTGGAGTTAAAAGGCAAAAAGGATGTGAAAACCAAATAAATATGACCTCAACAATTTAAATTAGTCTTGGGTTGATATTAAAAGCAAACCATGCAGCTAAGTGTGTTGGTAATTAGTCACTAGTTGAAGTCACACTGTACACATTGTTTCCATTACGATATTGAGAAATGCTCTTTAACAATAAAGATGCCAAAGGTCAGCATATAACCTGGCATGTCACAATCGAACACAAGCCAGCACTCCACTTCCTGTTTGGCTGAGCAAGTTGCTGTGCTGTCATAAATATCACTGTCCTCTGTGAAATTCTGTAGGGATCGAAAGCGAAAAATCACTGTGGTTTTCTTATCAGGGCACAAACATGCATCCACCAACTGAGTTTGAGCTTTTGTTCTGCTACTCTTCAGGAAGCTTATGTAAGACTTTTCAGGCTAGCCAGCAAAAAAAAAAAAAAAAAAAAAGCAATAAAAAAAAAAAGTTAAAAAGCACAGACGGAATGCTATTCTGATCAACAGTGAAGATCTAGACGTGTTGCTGTGTCAAAATGCACTAACGAGTATAGTACATTTTTTAACATAGGTTCTGTAGACGCAGCATGCCAAGCATACGTGACTTTTCGCTAGTCGGTGATTTCTAAAACAAAATTTTTAATTCTGTATTTTACACTTGCCAGAACTGTAGCCAAATATAGCCCCATTACACACTTTAGAAATTGGTCAAAGCAACATCTGGAGAACTAATGTGATAAGGTCTAACTAAGATTGGAAGGGTTTAGTATCAATCTTCAGCTTTATCTAAACACCAAGGTGGCTCTGCAGACCTTTGCAGAATGTTTACCGGATGTTCGAGAAGGCAAGCTGATGTGTGGAGTTCTGCCCTGATTCTGGAAGGCCCAGAGCTGGACTAATGTGACTGAGTAGACCTAAACTTTGTGTTTGAAATCAACATTGTGTATCTCACTTCCCAATGGATGTCATTAAAAAAAAATACTCCCACACTTTCCATTCCTTGGCTGGCCAACACTCAGTTTCTTGAGCATGCAGTGTGAACTGAAATGCACTACATTGTAAACAGCAATCGTATGATCATATACGTAGAGTAGAACTTGATTGCAAAATGGAGAAGAATTAAATGATGATACATAATCTCAACACACCAGATCATAAGCTCTTTGGCAATAAAATAAGGCCAGATGCACCAAGGCTCAAATCTTGCCTGAGCTGGTGTTCCAGCCTACTGAAAGCTTCCTATGTGAAAATATTATTAAAAAAAAACTAAACAAAAAAAAAAAAAAAAAACAGACTATATTTGACAGTATATACTTATTTAATTATTGCCATAAAATATTATAGGATAAAGGATGTACTTATGATTCTGCACAATTTCATGTACATTATATTATATACATACAGAAAGATCAATTTAAAGCTGTTCCACATCAAACTTCCAGATAAATTATATATACACACATACATACATACACATACATACACACACCTCATTTGTGTAACATAAAACAGACAGGAAAAAGTTGTCTGGTGCCAAAATCTCATCGACTTCCAGTATATATAAAGGTATTTATATAAATCAGGTCCATTCCACTGAATCCTAGGTGAAGATATCCAGCATGATGATCCAGCACCAAATTAGGAGTTGGTCATTTCTTTTTTGTTTAAAATTAGGGCTTAAAAAAATTTCAGCAAGTGCTGTAAGAGTCTTTCTGTCTGAATCAGAATATCCCAAGATTTATACAAACGTCTTAGACTAAGCATACAAATGTTCTGCTTTCCATGAAGTCTGGGTAAAACTTGCCATGCCTTGAATGATGTATTTCTTTAAAACAATAATTACATGTCACACTGTATAACATGATCCCAATGACATTTTGTCTGAAGCTGAACTCTGTATTTCTGTGTTGTCCATTTTCCATTCTTCAGTGCGAACATCAGATAATAAGCTTATTTTTCTGGTCATTAGCATTAGTGTATCTTCACAAATCTTAATGTTGATGAACGTATATAATAAGCTGTCTTGTGACTTTGACATAACTGGTGGCTTTTTGAGGAGGATTGTAGCAGTGATGACATTCTCAGATTTAAATTTAGCACATTTCTAATACTGCCAGAACTTTGTCATCAGCTGATTTTAGTCACAATGACAGTAAATTGTGAGGCAGTGTGGCTCTGATGTTTCCAGCCAGATTCGGTTCTTCCCCAAACTGTTACCACAAGGTCGGAGGCACACAACTCTATTGAATGTCTTTGGATGTGGTTGAATTAAATTAAATGATTACTGCCCCAGTACACAAAACTAGCTCAATGAAGATATGGTTTACATAGGTTAAAGTGGAAGATCTTAAGTGGCCTGGTATAGAGCTCTGACCTCAACTCTGAACATGTTTGTGGAAAATTGGAACACTGACGGCACCCCAGGCCTGATCCTAAATCGGTACCTGACTTTAGTAACACCCTTGTGGCTGAATAATCACTAATCTCTACCACCACAAAACGTAGTGGAACATCTTCCCAAAAGTCTGAAAGTTATTTTAACAGCAAATAGGAACTAAATGTGGCCTGGGATGTAAAAATCACATACAAATCGTGCTGTCAGGTGTCCACAAATATTTGTCCATATATTATATCTATTAGAACCCACCATGACCTCACAATAAAATAAACCTGGAACTCTTAGAATCCCACTGTCAAAAGACGAGGTGGTATGTTTCTGAGCATTTTTAGCATGTTGGCCATAGAAACATGGTCAAGTTCTCTTTCCTTATTTCAGTTTCCAACATGGGGGATTTTGAGTCATCCGTTTTGGCTTTCTCCAGATTTTTCCTTACTCCCACAGAACTCTTCACTGCGTTGATCCTTAATCACTGTTAAATACATTTTCAGAGGAATCACTACTAGCTCTAGATGTGAGAAACAGTCCTCATCAAACAGGCGAATGGGTTTTAGTTTTATAATCAAATGATCTTGGTGCAGGGAGCAATTTACCTACCAGGTTTGCTATTCAAAAAGCTATTCTGTTATCTCTGCAACATTTTCATTTTAAACTTCTGACATCGTTACAAACTCCGGAAGTATACACTTTTCCTCACTGTCTTCATTAAAGTCAAGAAGCTTGCCTCAAACTCTGTATGAGACTGTAAAAATACCAAAGGCAAACTGTAAACATTTCTCCATTCCCCTTTGTGTGAGGATGCACAGACTCACCTTTGGGCGAAGATAATTCTAGACATATCCGTCTTTAGCCTGAGAACAATGAATCATTCTGCTTACATTCTTTGCATTTTTTTTTTACAGCGTTTAAGTCATGGCAGAAAGCACAGTCAAGTTTAACCAGACATTCAGTACTGTTGTTACCTGTGTTATATATGAAGCTTAAAAATACCAGTTAAAAGTTTGGACACACCTCCTCCTACAGTGATTTTTCTTTATTTGTATTATTTCCAATATTGTACATTAATACTGAACCCATCCAAACTATTAAAGAACACATATGGGATTAAGAAGTAAGCAAAAAACTGTTAAACAACCCAGAATATGTTTTATATTTCAAATTGTCCAAAGGAGCTACTTAACTTTGATAACAACTCATAACATTGTCTCTTCAGATTCACGAGGTAGTCATCTGGGATGTTTTTCATTTCACAGGTTGCCTTTTTAAGAGTTTATTCGTGACATTTCTTGCCTTCTTAATTTGCTTTATACAATCAATTGTCTTGTGCAGAGGTAAGGGTGAGTTCATAGTCAATAGCCCAGTTAGTGCTACTATAACTACTGTACAAATCCATATTATGATAGTACAAGTTAAATAAATAGAAAAGACAGTCCATCATAACTTTAAAAAATTATAAATCAATCTGAAATACATGAAAAATATGTATTCTGAAGTGCATTCGCCAAAACTATGACAAAACAGGCTTCATGAGGACCGTCCCAGTAAAAAAGATAAAGAGCTACCTCTGCTGCAAAGGATAAGGTTATTAGAATTAGTAGCCTCAGAAACCTCTGATTTACACAAATGCTTCTTGGAGTAGTGGCAGACATTTTTGAACATCCACTGTTCAGAGGAGACTGAGTAAGTCAGGTCTTCATGGTCAAATTGCGACAAAGAAACCATTATTTTGGAAGAACAACAACAAGCAGAAGAGTCTTCGTCTGATGAGTCCATATTTGTGATTATTTTGGTCCAAACTACTATTGCTTTTTTAAATGTAGAGAGAGTATCCAGACAGTTTCTGAATGTGTGGTTCCCACTGTAAACCATAGAGGAGGTGTGATGGTGTGGGTGTGCTTTTCTGGTGACAATGTTGACGATTTAATCAAAATTGAAGACAGCAGCATTCCATCCCATCTGTTTTGCAATCAGCGGGACCATAATTTTCCAACAGGACATTGACCCCCAACATACCTCTAGGTTATGTAAGAGCTAAGAAAGAACATGATGTAGTGCTGCATCATATAACCTGGCCTTCACATTTACCAGATCAAGGTAAGATGGTTTGGGATGAGTTGGATGAAAGAGTGAAGGAAAAGCAGCCAACAAGCACTCAACATCTCTGGGAACTCAAGATTGTTGGAAAACTACCTCATGAGACTGACTGAGAGAATGCCAAAAATGTGCAAAGCTTGCATCAAAGCACAAGGAAGCTACTTTGGGGGGGCAATCTAAAATATAAACCATATGTTTTCAGTAATAATGGACGATATTGAAAATGATAAAAAAAAAAAGAAAGAAAAAAACACTAAAGGGGAATGTGTCAGTCAATGACTTCCTTTTTTCCATTGCTTGTTAATGCTTGTACAGCATCCAAACACCCCCAGCTCCACCCCCTTTACCACCCAAAGGGGCTCTTCCATAATATGATGTGTCAAACAACAAAAAAATGTTATAATCAGGAAACAATATGCTAATGTGTATATAAATTACAACATAAAACTATTTTACAAGTCTGGAAATTCTAACAGTGTTACAAAAGCCAGATAAACCTGATAACAGCCCGTGTTCTGTTTTAGTGTCTAGTGTTGTTTTATGGGACAGATGTTCTAAGTCCTGTTTCGTATGAGACAATATGAGAAAACCAAATTAATACAGGATTATACAGGATGGTTTGGTAACCTTAGCTGTGAGTGATATTCAACATAAGGAATTTACAACATAAATTATTACGCTAAAACACATTCTGTTTAAAATAAATAAATAAATAAATCCAACACCTCCACTCTTGTTTGCAAATTCTTGTTTTGTAGCCCTGCACGTCCTTCATCTCCAAATAAATGACACAGTCGGTAATAATAACAAGAGCTGAAGGAAAACAATGGAAACACTGGAAAACAGAATCTGTAGTTTTGTCCTACATATTTATAAAAATAATAAAAAATCAAAAAAACCTGCTCAATATGAGCATGTTTCTCTTTAGATCCTCAACACAAAAAAATGTGTGTTTAAACATCAGCAAAAACAAGAAGGAACAACGGTATCCATAAATTGCTTTGTAAACTATATTTACACTCTCTTTGTGCCTACATCAAGTAAGGACGGTGTTTGACAGTGCAAAGGAGACGTCTGGCCTTTTAAAGTGCAAAGCTCTTTGCCATCAGCACAAACAAAAGGAGGCCTGAACAGGGCTCACATAAACATAACCAGGGGAAATGATTTCAAAAGTATAAGTTATGCTCTTGTCCTGTCGTGTCTCCAGAAATCGGACATAAGACAGGAGTGGACGATGTTTAGGCAGAGCACGGTTGCACTGAGCCATATGGAGAAAAAGTCTGTCCAGAGTCACTCACTTTCTCTGTAGACAGTCGCTAATCATACTGTTGGACCACATATTGTTATAAAGCTGGAATAATACAGAGCATGTGCACGAATACACACACACACACACACACACACACACCATTCATCAATATGGTTTGCACTGGTGTATGGCCCTTATACACATATATATATATATATATATATATATATATATATATATATATATATATATATATAAAATCACCTATAAAGTAAAGCCCTGAGAGAGTGACAGTTACAGGATTCTACAAATACTGTATTTAAAGGTAAAAGTGCTACTGACAATAGTAGCACAAAGTGTTGGAATCCAAAGAGTGGATAAGAAGATCTCTCTCTCTCTCTCTCTCTCGCGCTCTCTCTCATTTTTGCACCATCTATAACTTGTACATCACTGCACTACTGTATATTCCACCCATATTTATCCTGTATATACTGTCATACAATATTCAGCATTTCATTGGATCTGTACATGTACCTTGCACAATGGCAATAAAGTTGAATCTAATCTAATAATGAACAGCTTTTCCCCCTTAAATACTTACAGAGCAGAAAATGCATGCATGACAATGAACTGTGGGAGTGGAGAGCAACAGAAACAGACTGGAAAGCTAACAGATGATTTAGTTACATAACCATCTGCCAAGTGTGACTGCAAAGTAAAGGACTCACAGAATGCTCACAGACGAACACAAACACACACACACACACACACACACACACACACACACACACACACACACACACACACACACACACACACCATGCGTGTGCAGGTCTGTTCCAGTTCAGGATTCCGTTTTGTGGAAAATATTTGTGTTGAGACCAACAATAGAGACAAACACAAACAGATGACTAATGAAAGGAAAAACCTGTATGAAGCATGTTGAGTGTGTAAGATGTGAGCCACCAAGAACCACTTCAGTTCACCATGACACAAATTCTACATGTGCTTCTATGTATAAATCAAAAGTCGACTGAATTTTCCCCATTCAGGCAGGTGTGAACAAAGCAAACACACTGAATTTGACCTGTTTCGAAGCGAACCCTAGTAGAGTTTGATTGCTGTGGGAAAGAGATTTTACCCCGAATCACACGCATCAAGTTCAGGAAGTGAATCCAATACATCGTGTGTTTTGGGTCACAGGCGGCACGAGATACTAAACTGCAACTTCTGTGGCTGTGTTTCTGACCAGTGGATAAACCCCCAAAAAAAATTCAGTTAAAGTTTTGATGAGAGCATCAGTCCAAAATCTGTTTAATTGGTTGAGATATTAGGATATGACCTTTGATGATCTTTGTCGTATTCGGTGCGCTGTGTCTTTTGGCGTCTATAATATAACAAATTGTAGCTTTATTAAGGCTTCTAAGATGTGGATTGGTCTGTAAGGGATATTTTTTATGTGCCCTGATGTGAAGGATAGAATGATCCTGAGTCACGAATCATTCTAGGAGGGACCACTTCTATCAACTTTAGTCTAAAATACACTGACTTTTCTCTCATAAAGGACACATGGACTCAAATCACGCTCACAAAACCCACCCCACCAGAGCATAAGAAAGCCGTGTTTATTTCATTTAGATTATAGCGCATATGTACATCTACATCCTTTTAAATCTGTCATGTCCATACCTCTTTTCAAAAGGCTTCAGTTGTCTTTTAGAGAATTGAATCTAATATACAGCTAACAACTAAAATGAACTGAAATGAAAAGTAAAAGAGGTTAAAAAAAATTAGGAAATATATAATTAACAGAAATTGGGTTGTTTTGTTATACCTTGCATGCGGGCCTCTATTCGGTGGACCAGCTGGTAAGACTTGCAGCGGTCAAGCAGTGTCCTGATGGCTGGGAGTGGATCCAGGACTATGGTCTCAGGGTGAGCATCAATATAGTCCTGCACATCCAGAGAACAAAGATTACAATGGAAAATACACACAAATACAAGCTGCCTGTCCAGTTTATTATCTCCTTCTGAATTAATTCACAGCACACCTGCACAATATGGAGTCAATGGCAATCACCAAAACACACATCACCGCACCACCTGGCAATGCAGACACCTATACACACATTCACACACACCCTGGGCTCTGTTACATCACTCAGACTGATCACTTCTTTAGTACACAGTCATTTAAGCCCTTTTGCTGCAAAAGAGAACCTGAGCTCTGGAGGGAGAAAAAAAAAGGAACCTTAGGTGATTATAATAATCATAAAACATCTTCGCTTTCTCTCGTTCTTGCTATTTTAGGAAATCGTATCTCTTTTCACCATCTAACAAAAAAGCTTTGAGCGTGCACGCACGTGTGCTGTTCATGCACGTCGGCTGTCAGCAGGAGCATCAGCATGTTCACAGGAATGCAGAGCACTGATCGAGCCAGCACAGATCCGAAGCGAGAAAAGTGTTATGTAAGGCAAACAGCCTGACATTAAAGAAACAAATAATCCACTGTTTTGTTTTGTTTATTTGTTGGTTCCTTTGTAAAATTGAAGCCATTCATTTTTTACATGGGACATTCGATTTCCTGTAGTAAATAATACGAAGTAGGATCATGCTTCTTTATAAAACACTGTTCTTCTTCTACTGTGTTACTTCTCTATTCACACACACACACACACACACACACACACACACACACACACACACACACACACACACACACACACACACACACACACACACACACACACACACACACAGGAAGTCATCACCTAAAAGGGGAAGGAAGTTTGACCTCTTGGGCAACATAACAAAGTTGTGTATTCAGGTCACCTCGAAGGTAAGTTTAATATTTTCTCATCAAAAGCAATGCAAATTGCAGCTTTAATCTTTTTTTTCATTATTTCGAAAGCAAGTACACTAAATAAACAAACGTATTGGGAGACTTTTCCAGTCATGTGGTTCTTCCCCCGAACTGTAACTGCAAACTTGGAGGCACACAATTGTGTGGGATGTTTTTGGATGCCGTAGCATTCGATTTTTCCCTTCACTTGAGCTACGAGACCCAAACCTGTTCCAGCATGTACAAACAAAGCCATCTCTGTGAAGATATACTTTACATGGGTTGGAGTGGAAGATCCTAAATGACCTACCATAGAGCTCTGACCCTTAACCCCTTGGTATGAATTGAAACACTGACTACACTGATTTTACTAACACCCTTGTAACTAAGCAAAAAATCTCCACAAGCGCACTCCAATATTTGATGGAACTCCCCAGAAGAGTGGAGATTATTATAACAGCATATATGTGGAAATGGGTTGTTCCAAAGGTGCCTTCGAATCTTATAATTCAGGTGTCCATGAAGGTTTCTCCATATAGTGTATGTCTGAAAAACACTAAAGCAAAAGCATGCTGGATTTTCTTTACAAGTCTCTATTCTCTATAACACACACACACACACACACACACACACACACACACACACACACACACACACACACACACATTGGATTACAGAGTAGTTATTATACTACCATACTTGTTTCTAAAACAACCCAACTGATGAGTTTTACTGTATTTTTTTGTATTTTTAAGCTCAGTTAAATTGGGCAAGAGGAAATGATTAGATATCGCTCACCGTTTATCATCTGATCTTTGTTTAAGCTTGCAGGTTATACAGCCCTTTGGAGAACAAAGTGCATTTAGATTCTACATTTCAGATTAGTCAAACATTCTCGGGAGATGTGCACGGTCTTGACGAAAGCCGCGGCACTGAGACTGTGGTGTGCAGCTAAACTCAAGTTCCTATATTTCATACTGGTGGCTTGCAAATTGTGTGATATTACAGAACGCCCCCCTCCACACACACACACACACACACACACCCCAACAGGTTTGTTATACACAAGTCGACATGGTCACAAACTAATAGGCAAACTATTGATGCAAATATGCTTTTGCTGTGTCATTGTGAATGTGGGATTGATGCTTTTTAATTTTTTCATGTACCACTTCTATAATGCTGTAAGCCATGATTACACCACACCCCAAACTATACAGGATATCAGCCAATTATGCAGCTCAGGACACAGCCCTGAAATCTCGATTGCAACCATGTGAAGAACAGTGCAGTGATTATATTTACTACATTTTTCGAGTAGATATGACTAAAAGCCCTCAAATGACATAGCCTGCGATAATTAGGAATGTAAACGGTCTATAATGTACTCACATGCTCATGTACTCATGTATTAAGAACCATTATACAGCCTTATCATGTATATCATATGGATTGTTCAATTTTACTTAATGCTTTTGGGGAAGAAAAAAAAAAAACATGGTCTGGATAAAATAGGGATTAATTATGATTCATCATTCATGCCAGTTTTCCTCTTTCTGATCTAAACTCTGATTGTCCACTAACAGTTAGGATCAGTGCCATGCAGTCTCTCTCTTTCTCTCTCTCTTTTTTAAGCACTCTCTCAAGCAAAGATTTATACTTTGAGAAAGTGCTTGGGGAATCAGGGCAAGAATCAACTTCCTTATATGTTCAGAAATGTAGCCCCATGCAGTTGGGTGATGCATGATAGATGGGTCTTAAGTGTTACCTAGAACTAGGCCAGACATAAGCGACACGTCTGTGCATATACACTACATTTCCAATGTTTGTTGAATACATATCGTTACTATACAAGTTCAGCGCTTTGCAGCCTGCTCAATAGATCAAAATATTGGTGTAGATTATAAGGCTTTAAAATAAACTACACACTTCTTATGAACTGGAAGTGAAAACAATGTAGATTCCAAATGGCGCCACCAGAAATCATCTGAGCCCGAATCCCAATCATGCCACAGACATCAATGGCTAAGAGCAGAGAGAGAAATATTTCTTCTTCTATCTAAATAGGTGCAATAGCATCACACTCATAGGGAAGTGGTAGCTCAATGTTTAACGTTTTGAGATAGCGATCAGAAGGTCAGAACTCTTTCGGCTTTAAAGAAGCTGTGTTGTGGTCTGATGTTTCTAACAAGTGGGGATACGCATTCCGATTCTTACAAAGGATGTAAATTGAACTTAATCGCATAAACAACACAAGAATCGACTCATTTATGCAGCGAAGGAGGCTTCAGTGTAGAATAAAAAAATACAAGACAACACGAACATCATTTTGTTCTGTAACGTGCTGGGGAGAAAGCTGCAGCCTCGCTTTATTGTATTTTGAACATGTTCAAAGTATTACTCTAAATTGAAAAAAAATATATTATTCTAATTTGATTAACGAAAAGTCATCAGACACGCCTCGCAGCCAACCTATCAGTTGTCACCCAATCAATAGGACCAAAGAACGGCTTGGAGCCTTTGCATGCCATGATTACCCACAACCCCCCTCTGTGCAGCACGACACAAAGACACATTAACACAGAAGTACAAATCGGCCTTTAGCCCTTCACTGCTTCAGCTGCTGTATGATAAGAGAGAGCTGACTGGTGAAAATTAGCAGGTGATAAAACTGCAGGGAAAATGTGGGGAAGTAAAAAAAAAAAAAACACTTGTGCATGTGTGTGTTGTGTTGACTAACATGCGGTTTCACAGACACAGCATTGACCCGAGAAACACATGTTTAGCTGGTCTTTTGGAAAACATTTAGCACAATGACATAACATATCAATCCCTACACCAGCCAGACTAAACTTCCCTTCTCTTTCCTTTTACTCCTTACAGACACACTTAATATGGTTAAATACTCGCTGCCAGCCAATGAAGCATTATACCGTGTTGCACCGTGGCCAGTTCTCACCTGCACACGTTGAACCAGTAAGAGAGCCTGCGTGTCGTTCTGGTCCGCCTCCAGGATCAGGTCTGTCAGCTTGTGGATGATGACGTCTAACGGGCCCTGCTCCTCCAGAGGCTGGCTCAGGTCGAGCTAAAGATAGCAAAGTAAAAGAGAGCAGCTTACAGCATATTCATATGGTAAAAAAAACTCTGGATTTCGCACTATGCCTGAAGCTGGGTGTGCTGATCCCTTGACATTTACGCCTTTTCGAGTGGGCGGATATTTTACGATGAGCTCTGTATGAACCCCACTGCTTATGCTGCAGTTTCTGGTTGGATGCCACTAATATAAAAAAAAATTATCTATCGACAAAGACTTCTATAGAAAGCTTCCTAATTTTGGAAGTGCTAACATTCTGACTCAGGTGTACACATAAATAATACTAGTCCAGATGGAGCTGGACGGCTGAAACAGAGACAAAGAGGGCTGTAAAACTGTATTGCACACTGGGTCAATTAGGCAGTGCTGAGCTGCTGAGGAAAATGGGTCTCACACACACACACACACACACACACACACGAGAGATGCAATACGTGTGTATAAAAGTGAGATTGCAGTCGTATTCCCCTGAGCTTGCTGTAATAAAGTTTAGTCACTCATTGACCAAAAACAGCAGATAAGTTGGGACTCGTTCAGTTTAAACAGTCAATATTCAAAGTTTTTTGAGTTACTCAAACTATTTGAGAAGAACAGAATTTTTACAATTTTAATACTAATAAATAATAATAAATAAAAATTTATAATTTTTTAACTCAATAAAAAATTTTCTTAAAAAAAAAAAAAAAAAAAAAACACACCGAGAGCTCAGGTGAATACACACTGCTGGAGGATTAACGATAATTAACAAACGAAACGAAACCCATTACAGCACATAAATACCCACCAGCATTTCCACTGTTGCAACTTTAATGCTGATGTGCTGACATTATGCTGTTCACTGGGCTCTGTGTTCTCCTAATCTCCTGCTCACATCACTCGGAAGGACCAGGCCCAGATAAAAAAAAAACCCACCCACTCACCCACACACACACAGTTCTGTTTTGACAGTTGTTTCCATGCAAAGAAGGCATGGTACGCAACACGTTCAATCTGAACACACAATCTAAGCCGTGCTCCTTGCCGATGCAATATCCAACACAAAGTCTTTACTGAACAAGTGGATTTGAACTGACCGCGTTCGTGTAATTTTACTATTTAATCTTTCTAAATTTGTTTGCAGTAATGACAAGTCAACAGCAAAGGTCTTGCAGACACAGCTGATAATTTAATTGTGAAACAGATGATACTTAGGGCAACCTGACACACCAGGCAACACAAAACAGCAATATCTGTCACCTGGCGAGTCTCTCGATCTGTCCTCATTCTCTGTCCTCCCGCAATCATTAGGAGAACATACACAGGCTGGGCTAAGTATCGGTCTTTACCCTATTCTCTATCAACATGCAATTTTCCAGCATGGCATACGAAAGCTGACTGATCTGAGTGGAAGAAGTATGGCTGTTTTATTACATGATCATTTCTTCTCCTTCTTCAGGGATATCCCATAAAAAAAAAGAAATGATCAGTAACATTACTACACATGGAGAAACGAAATTCTATAAGCAGATGAAGAGCAAGTGCATGTTACGTGATGAGTCATTTGCCCTCTCAGACAGAGGGTGTGGAGGAAACACTGACCACACCGAGCGCGCATAATAAACGAATGAGAAAACTGAAGAGGAAAAAATAAACCTGAACGATGACGTAGATCACTTTGGTTAAATATGAAAATCTGAATACAGTCAGGGTGCAGCCTTAAGGTCCTTAAAATGCAAATCAAATCGTTTCATTTTTAGAGTAAAAAAAAAAACTAAACAACTGTACACTTTTTATGAATGGCACCACTATCTGATTAAAGACTGCTTTTACCTTGCACCTTACATTTCTCAAAAAAAAAAAAAATTAATAAATAAAAACGCTCCGTTTTAACACGAGAGGGTGGTGTTTGTGCTGACGTCCGAAATAACAGAGACAGAAAACATGTAGGAGGAGCGGTTAAAAAATAAAAAATAAAAAATTAATAAATAATATGGCCGCTACGGTGCTAAAGTCACCGCTCTTTAATGTTTTCCCTTCATAAAATATTGACACGGAGTCTGCGTTCATATTTCATGAGCCGATATTAGCAAATAAGAATAATATGCAGTCATGTGATAGATAGACTGAACAATTGGATACAGCGTACTGAAAAGGGCGAGGGATCAAATTATTTACTCTAGGCTGCGTTCAATATTCAATTAAACTGCCACAAACAGCAGGGTGTGGAGTTCCAGTTTCAGCAAAGTCATAAATTGAAATATGTTAATATTCAAAATATAATAAAAATATAACAAAAAAAAACCCCAGGAAGATGTACAGTGAGGTCTGAGACCACTTAAAAAAAAAATCTGTGATATTTTTTCCATTTGAAAAGAAAATAAACAAAACGTATAACTTTTTAATCTTTAAAACAAAGAAAGGAAATAATTCATATGGGTAATGTTTCATTTTCTTAGTCTCTATATAAATGCAAGCAAAATTGTGATATCGACCATGTTAAGTGTTTTGTACACCAGGTTCGATTTTCCTCACGTCTCATCTTTTACTGAAACCATGTATTCGGATGACGCTGGAATTTATTTGATCTAAAATGGATCATGAGGATTTACATGAACCTGTGAGGTCAGTGTAGAACACGGTGTCATTAACCCAAAAAAGAGGATGAACCAAATACTAAGTAACGGAAACTGAAAATAGTTTTAACTATTCATATAATAAATAGCATATAATACAGTAAATACTCATCCCACCCACACACACACAAACACTGTATATAAACCATGAAATCAGAACCCTGTTTGTAAAACTCTGACTTGTTCTGAGGTGGCAGTCGAATGATAAAGGGAAGGAAATACACCAAGAGAAGAATGGTGCAATTCACACTAAAGGGAACTTACTACATTGCTGCTATTTTGGTAATCGTTCTTAAAAAAGAAAACAAAAAAAAAAAGAATGGAAACAAACTCAAAGGGTTAAAAAATAAAAATAAAAATTAATAAATAAAACGCTCCGTTTTAACACGAGAGGGTGGTGTTTGTGCTGACGTCCGAAATAAGAGAGACAGAAAACATGTAGGAGGAGCGGTTAAAAATAAAAATAAAAATTAATAAATAATATGGCGCTACGGTGCTAAAGTCACCGCTCTTTAATGTTTTCCTTCATAAAATATTGACACGGAGTCTGCTCATATTTCATGAGCCGATATTAGCAAATAAGAATAATATGCAGTCATGTGATAGATAGACTGAACAATTGGATACAGCGTACTGAAAAGGGCGAGGGATCAAATTATTTACTCTAGGCTGCGTTCAATATTCAATTAAACTGCCACAAACAGCAGGGTGTGGAGTTCCAGTTTCAGCAAAGTCATAAATTGAAATATGTTAATATTCAAAATATAATAAAAATATAACAAAAAAAAAACCCCAGGAAGATGTACAGTGAGGTCCGAGACCACTTAAAAAAAAAATCTGTGATATTTTTTCCATTTGAAAAGAAAATAAACAAAACGTACAACTTTTTAATCTTTAAAACAAAGAAAGGAAATAATTCATATGGGTAATGTTTCATTTTCTTAGTCTCTATATAAATGCAAGCAAAATTGTGATATCGACCATGTTAAGTGTTTTGTACACCAGGTTCGATTTTCCTCACATCTCATCTTTTACTGAAACCATGTATTCGGATGACGCTGGAATTTATTTGATCTAAAATGGATCATGAGGATTTACATGAACCTGTGAGGTCAGTGTAGAACACGGTGTCATTAACCCAAAAAAGAGGATGAACCAAATACTAAGTAACGGAAACTGAAAATAGTTTTAACTATTCATATAATAAATAGCATATAATACAGTAAATACTCATCCCACCCACACACACACAAACACTGTATATAAACCATGAAATCAGAACCCTGTTTGTAAAACTCTGACTTGTTCTGAGGTGGCAGTCGAATGATAAAGGGAAGGAAATACACCAAGAGAAGAATGGTGCAATTCACACTAAAGGGAACTTACTACATTGCTGCTATTTTGGTAATCGTTCTTAAAAAAAAGAAAACAAAAAAAAAAAAGAATGGAAACAAACTCAAAGGGTTAAATAAAAAAAAAAAAAAAAAACGATCCAAACACAGATAATGAATTCCTTATGGGAAATACCTGTTGTTGTTCCCACATTAAAATAAGCATCCGTCTCGGTTTTCTTGTGGGAACGGTCAATTTGAAGCAATGACATCATCAGAAAACTGACCTCTCCGGTTCAGTAAATGTCAGCTATGCACATCCAAAGCAGATGTGCAGACAGTCAGTACGGCAGGACATACACTAGTTACACAACTACAGCCACAGTTACGGAGATGATCTGTGATACAGATGTCCTTGTTGAACTAAAATAATTATTCATATCTGGCACTTTCTGTGGCCAAAGTGTACTGACTCATCTCTATGCACACAGACAAACCCAAGGCTGGATGATTGGTGCTTCTTGTCTAAGACAGGCTCTGTGTAGTGTCTACTGAGAAATCCCCGATGAAATGCGCACACCTTCGAAAAGGAATGTGTCTGTGCAGTGTCTGGGTTTTAGCCAGTACAGGAGATTATAAACTAAAGATGTTTAGGAAATACAGTCAGCTGCATGATTTTCGGAGATGATCAAGATTATCTCCTGCTGCGCGGTGAGGACGTGAAGACCAAAAGACCACAGATTTCAGAGATGTAGCTGCTTTCGCTTTCGATTCTTATATGAAGACTGAAGCTTCGAAGCAGAAACCATCAGAAGGGTTCACCGTAAAAAAAAAAAAGAAGAAACAAGCTGTTAGGATCAACATGCACAAAAGGAGCCCCACTCGAATACACACAAGTCTATAAATCTTACAAGCGAGGTGTCCTCAGAAAAAGCGGCTCACATTATGCACACTGTGGAAGTCAATGATGCCTCTTCTTTTCCTCTCTGACCTTCAATCTGGCCAGGAAAAGTTTTCATGGTGAGGAGTCTGATCTTTTAGAAACCAGTTTCGCATAAACATATACACTACCTGAGCAAACAAGTTATCTTTGGAAAACCGGAAAACTCTCTGCATGCAAGGGTTAACATTTGCTCGCTTTTAATTCTCAAGGTTTTAAATGTTGCCATAAGCAAACCAAGTTTAGTTTGAAAATTTTGGATTCTATACAATGGTATTGACGGATTGAATGATCCGATATGATGCTTTCCTATTGAAAAACAAAATGTGCTTACCTGAACCACTTCGATGCCTCGTTTCCTGAAAGAGAAAAACACAAACGTAGACATTACAATATATTCCTTGATATTTACACAAATTCAAGAACAACTTTATCTTTTTTTAAATAGAAACTGAGATATGAAAACTACTGTTGCCTGAATCACAGACAATTGTTTATATCTCATAATCAACAAAAATACATAACATATCCAATCAGAAAGGTCACACATTTATTCTATTTAAACAACATTCAATGCCCACTTATGACAATCTACACTACATGGAGAAAGGTTTGTAGACAGAAGAATGGTATGTGCTTTCTGAAATTCCTATTCCACATTTAGTCCGTTCCATTTGCTCTTCCATCCACTTTACTGAGATGATGTTCCCAAAGGTGTTCAATAGGGGTGTAATGCTATCGTAACGGTAACAAACGTTTTCAGTACAGGGCTTTCGGTTTCGTACAAACGTGTAGCAAATGTATTTATTTTTACGTCAGGAACAGCCTTGTTAAAATCTGAGATCACTCAGGAACGTATTAAGGGACAGACAGCAAGTTTGTTTAGTCTCCGCCTTGCAGTCTGAGAGCATTATTATTATTATTATTAAACTCAATAACAGCTTTAAGAATTTCTCTTAAAAGGAGAAAATCCTGACAATTCCACATATCGAGGGAGTGAATTAATGTAATATAGAAGAAATGAAGACATTAGTTAAAGAATGCTGAAAACACACGCACACACACACACATCTGAATTAACCAACAAACGTAATGTAGAATTTTTTATTAATTAAATTTTACATAAATCTATTTAATTTGTGCCAATGTAATCAAAATAATAAAGTGTATTACATTAATTTGATTTATGATACTTTATTTTTATAAAATATTATTTTATAAATGATTAAACCAAGCAGACATTTGATTTCAAATCGTTTTTAATATTTAAACTGTTGATGTTCACAAATGTTATTAATAATAAACTGAGTTAATAAAAAGACCCTCCTGAAAACTGTACTGAAATTGTACTGAACCGTGAACCGTGAAAAGGTGGTACATAAAGAACTGTGCATTTTGTGTACGGTCACACCCCTAGTGTTCAGTAGGGTGGAGGTCAGAGCTCTAAAGCACGCTACTTAAGAGCTTCCACTCCAACCATGCAAACCGTATCATCACTTTGTAAGGTATTGTCATGCTGAAACAGGTTTGGCTCTTCTAGTTCACGTAAAGGGAAAATTTGAATGCTACCACATCCAAAGACATTCCATACTTTTGTGTTTCTCCGCATACTGTATAGACGGAAATATATCAGGTATTCTAATACTTTGTCCACACAGTGTATCTGTTTAGAATTCCAGATGAAGCAATAAAACAACTAGGACCATTCAAACTTGAGCTGTTTGAGAAACACTAGTTAGATGCACTTCTTATAATCCACTTTGAAAGTGCACAGATTTCATTCCACAAACTAAGTTTCCTGTCCAAGTATCATTCATCAAAGCGTACAGACTCGAGTCCTACATTCGAGCTTGAAATATTTCAACAGCTTACTTTTTATATAAAGATAAATAATATGTCCAATGTTTGTCGCCTAGTAACCCAACAGCAAACAAAACACTAAGAATCCTTACTGGATATGGGAAAGAATACATGGAGGACAAGCTGACAAGTGTCCAAGCTTATTTCAATTAATTTCATAGGATGGTATCATCAGAGGTTTATATGAGGAGATGATAAACTAAAGTCAGTTTTACTGACATTATTACACTTACAAAATTACGTAATCCCAAATAAAGTGGCAGGTCAGCCAAGGCACAGTCTTTCAGCTGGAGAGGGTGAAGGCTATTATGCGTTTCCTCTGCAACATGTGACACCAACCAGAGGAGAGCATTATCTATCCACATACATAAGCTCACAGATGCTCCTGACTGAACCAATCACAAGTGCCATCCATTAAAACCAAACAGCACTGCCAATTACAGATTTTCAGATTTTTATCCAAAAAAACAAGCAATCAGTAGACCCATCTCGAGATAATCAGTCATAAATAGTAGAATTACTGTGTCCCAATTATTGGTAGATTTGTGGAATGTGAACACTTTTTAAGAGAATATTGACCAAACCTTCGCCAAATTCGGCCTGCAAAGTATGACACACTTATTTCAAAAGGGTGTAATTCGCAGATGTGTAAATGAATGATAAATGAAATAATACTGTATATAAATTCTATATAAAATAATGAATGAAGAAAACCTGAAATGCAGCAAGGAGTGATGTAGACTAAATTTGTTGGTACCCCTCCATTAAAAAAAAAATTTAAATAATTTGATATTTCAAAATGATGAAGGACAGAGGTGTTCCTCATTGTCTATGCCATATTTCAATTATTCAAGAAAATATTTCAAATAAATCAAAACTTTTGTCGTGAAGGAGGAACCAAAGAATGTGTATGTAAGCTCGGGTATGTAAGCTTGCTATACTCGTTTCCTGCACATTCAGAAGTATGTCATTTTTTTGTTGCATATACAGTACACGCTTTTAATGCGCATTACAAGTCGGCAAACCAGGGCTTCCGTGTAAATAAGCCTAATCTCAAACTACTTCTATGCATTCGTATGGGACGGACTTAAATCCAAAAGTGACAAGTGATGAGGCAGAAAACAATGTAAGAACAAAGAGAAGACAGCAGGTGAAGGCCTGGACTCTGACATTGGGTTTCGTGCAGAAACTTGAACACAGTATTAACGCTGCCCCAGAGGACTAGGCCAAGCTGGGATTTAGGTTATTTACATGGCAGTTGTTCAAAGGCGCTAATCTGTACAATACTTTGACCTAAAATACTATTAAAAGAGCCTAACATGCAAAAACAGAATACATCCCATAATACATATTAATACTCCATACTGTTTGTTTACAAGGATGATGTTTTTTTTCCTCTTTAAAAATAAGTGACTGCGTAAGATGTCTGCTCACACATAGTAGGAATGGGCAGTGCATAAAAATACAATTTCTTTACATTTTGTGTAAAGGCTTCAGTTTATACCTGTAGCCAGGCATGTTACTGTTTAGCCGGGATATGATTTAACCACTGAGGAGATGGTAGCTTAGTGGTTTAAAGGCATCGGACTTGAAGGTTCTGAAGGTTGCCAGCTGCTCAGTTGTATGAATGAGAAATGTTAGTCGTTCTGGATAAGAGCATCTGCCAAATGCCATAAATATTAATAACTCTCAACATTGCAACACACATTAATACAGTAGCATCTCCTAATGCAAACCTGATCAAGAGCTCCACGCCGCAAAGACATTCAGAACACGTTAATGTTCATTGCATAGCTTTTCTTTTTTCAATAGGAACAAAAACTGAACATGATAATGTGTGCTGTCAGATCTCGTTTTCTGCCATGTTATTGATTAAACCTAATGTTTAATGACTCCCAGCCTTTTTTTATCTAAATTCCCCAGCAGAATTATTCCACTTATCGAGTCTGACTAGGGAACACTATCAGCACTCATCATGAATCCAGTGAAGCCAAGTATCAATCAATCAATGAATCAAAGATGAGTAGGCGGCAAAACAATCTATTATGAAATGCTGGCAAATAAAATATATGTAAAGATTCCATTTATGATCTTAATATCTGTAAAGCATGTTTCACAAAATAACAAACTCCACAAAAACTCTTTTTTATTTAAGGTTTCCATTTAATGATCATGTTTTATCGCAAAGCAATGTGGAAATTCAGTGTTAGACATTTAATTCCTTAATTCTATTAAAGCCTACGTCCATCTTTTTGTCCATACTACTGAACAGGCACTTTTACTGCTGCCTTAGCTTTCTATGGTTTCAGCAGGGATTCCCGACCATCAGCTGTGTGAGACAGGAGTGTAACACACTCAGGCATTCAGAATGTTTTCGTGCATTCCTTGTTGCCCTGGCTACAAAGAAACTGTCTAAAACAGCTATTGGGCTAAGCTTATGTGTGTTGTGTATGTGTGCTGTGTATGTATGTGTGTGTGTGTGAGAGAGAGAGAGAGAGAGAGAGAGAGAGAGAGAGAGAGAGACTGCATTCATAGTCAGTCTACCATAGCCTTCTCACCAACTTCATCAGATACCCTTTTAAACACAAAAGGCCTTGCCAGAGCTTAAATAGAAACAAAAGCCCGCCTTTGACACAATAAAGTATCGCTGGAAAAAAAAAACTAAAAACACTACAGGAAATTGATTCCCATACTCCTTTCAACAAACTCCTGCACAATAAACCTGCTAACCTCGAACAAAAAGTTCGAACAGAGACTTCATATAGAGCAAAACTTGAGTTGTGGAGCACTATACAATCTCAGGGTGTGAAAACAGGATCAACTTTGGTCCAAGCATGTCCAAGATGTAAAAGGAAGTAATTATTTGGTATGTAAAAATATTCGCCTTGTGACCAAGTTGTGCTGGATCATTAGTAAGTCGCATGATCAGAACAAATAATGTAGGCGAAACCTGTAGGATGAGCTCAATAACTTAATAAATAAACCCCGATGCAATATTTTTTACTTGATTTCAGTCTCTAAGGTTTGGTTCTCACATGTAGACAATGAGGGTGGAGGGGGTGGGGGATAGAGCAGCTTTCCTACATAACACAACCTTTACCAACATATCAGCTACATTACAGTAGCGCAAAGACGCTGAACTTTTTCTAAAAAGAAAAAAAAAAAAGAACATAAAAACTTAAAATACAAAAAATTGGAAAGACAAAAAAATGCAATAACTAATGCATCAGTGCATCATAAGTGCATTCAGTCACTAAGTATCATGTATAAAGTATGTATGGTATTTTTGTAAAAGAAATTATTCGCTGAAAGGAACGTTATCTGCAACATCTGCAACTCCTCATGGCTTCACTGCACACCGACTCCTCACCTGTGTGATCAGACTTTGATAAAAATGCGTCAGCCAAATGAATGCTCATAAATAATAAACACATGCAAACACGTTTCCTGGCGATGGGTTCGAGATAAACACACGGGCACCGACAGGGTTTGTGCGAAGCTCGAAATCCATCGCAGCGCCACTCTCGTGCTCAATTTAGTCGTAAATACATGGATGTACAAATCAACACAGTCAGCTAAAAGCTCAGCGCTCACAGTGATCACATTGTTCTGATCTCTTCGCTTCGTTTTCCCCTTCTCGCGCTCTCTCTTTCCTCTCACACGCTCCTTTTTTGTTTCTCAGTTAATCAGAGGCATGTCTGGCCTATCCATCCATTGCATAACTATTCATTCAGTTGGAGACTGGTACAGTGGGATACAGCTTGCAGTGTGAAACAGGGTTAGTTTCACTATCACAAATGTCCAAATGTGGGTTATAGGAGCTCTTTTTTTTTCTCTCTCTCTCTCTCTCTCTCTCTCTCTCTCTCTCACACACACACACACACACACACACACACACACACAGAGCCAGGACCTTTTGTCGAGCCAACAATTCTGTTTGCTCAGGTTTCAGTGGCCACAAAAAAAAGAAGAAGGAAAAAAAAACAGCACCTCAGCACAAAAGCCTACTCTTCACCTGCCTTGTTATGCTTACTCAGGTTTCCTTTGCTTTCATCCTCTGAATGCTAAATAACCCGGCTTCTCTACAGTGAATGACCCAAACACCAGACACAAACATATAATACACTAATTCCAGACAGGAAAAAAATAAATTATAAATTAATTAATAAATAAATAAAAATGTCTGAGCTCCTGCCCCCGAAACAAGTCCATCACCACTGCAAACAAGAAAGGGCTCAGAGCCGATCCTTGATGCAGTCCCACCTTCACCTTGAACCAGTCTGTCGTTTCTACTGCACACTTCACTGCTGTCACACTGTCCACATACATGTCCTGCACCACCCTCACATACTTCTCTGACACACCTGACCTTCTCATACAATACCACAACTCCTCTCTCGGCACGCTTTCTTTAAATCCACAAACACACACTGCAACTCCTTCTGACCTTCTCTATACTTCTCCAACATTCTCAAAGCATGGTGTTTAAAAAAAATATGTATTCCTAATTGTCTGCTACAATGTAGCACTACAGCACTACAATTTTACATCATTATTTATTTTCCTAAGCATGCTTACTGATGATGGTTTGCCTAGAAAATATCAAATCAAATCAAATCGCAGCTGAAGAAAAGCATGTGAAAGCAGAATCACAAGCTCATGTACACCCCAGATTTCTAATACACCCACAGGCTACATTCATGTGAACGAAAGGTTCATCATTTCATCATAAATGGAAAAAAGCTTGATCATGTGTAACACAAACAGAAGATGAAAGATAACTGCTGAGACTTTTCATAGCTGAAAAAAGGAAGATGGGGGGAAATCGCAAAGATAGTGTGGGTAGATCGCATGACATTAAAAAAACAAAAAAAAGAGATTTATTTATGCATTTTTATAGTAGGTAGATCATTTTTGACTTGGTCATTTTATAAGTAACTCGCATGCTGAAAAGGCTGCATTACACAGTCTAATCAGATTTAGAAAAGTGACGAAGTTAACAGTTTTAGAGGTTGGATTGTGCAATCCGTCTCCCTTTAGGGCAGGTCACACGGAGTGCACCGTTTCATTAGTCACCAGATCTAGGAGCATTTATTATTATTATTATTGCATGTCTGCTCTGACGATTTAGCAGAAAAAAAACAAAAATGTGTCTGCTTCGGAATGTGGTTGTTAAAGGTGTATAATGTAATTAGGTTGAATTTTAGTACTTGGCTCAAAGGTTATTAAACATCAACCAGTAACCCATTAAAGTGTGAAAACCTTTACTAGTGCAGAACTTTCTTTCTTTATTTATATATATATATATATATATATATATATATATATATATATATATATATATATATATATATATATATATATATAAAGTTTTGGCACCCCTGATAAAAGAACGCATTTGATTGCTTTTCGAAATGAGAAGAGATCTGAAACTTCAGACCTTGTACAAACACCTAAGAACTACAGGAGCCTCTGAGCAGATTAAGGATCTTAAAATGAATTTAACTTATGCCTCATAAGTGCACCAAGCTCACAATTACAGCTTATCTGAAATGTCATTATGAAACTGGATAGTTGTGGCAAATAAGAACGACTGGATAAAACTGTTACACATGCTGAAACGCAAAGTAAAACCCCCATACGACAGGAAGTACCTGCAGGAGGGTTTAGCTGACAGGAGGAGTCATGGTTGCACCATTCTATTCTACAGCATTGCTTGCACTAACCTGATCTGCATTAAAGAGTCATCAGAAGGAAAACCCTACTTGCATCCTCATCGCAAAAGCGAATTATCTGATGTATGCAAAACAATATTTAGATAAGCCAGAGACATTTTGAAAACAAGTGCCGTGGATCGACGAGGTCAAAGAAAAATGGGACTCTACGGCACACAAACGCCAAAAGGTATAATTGGAGAAAAGAAGGATGAAATGAAAATTAATGAAAAAGTTTTGATCAAATGAACTGTTAAGCCAACTGTTAAACCTGGGGTGGTTTTATTATGTTTTACGGTTGTATGGCAGCCAGTGGTACAAAAGACATTTCATAGGGAACTGAAAAATGTATTACAGTAAATATCAGTGAAGTCTGGCTGCAAATTAGTCATTGAAAAAATAAATGCGAAAATGTTACCAAAGGTCAATGAACTCTAATACACCTCAAAATCCACTATGTACTACTTAAAAAAAAAAAAAAAAAAAAAAAAAAAAGCAGGCCTTTAAATTTCACTTTAAATAGATTTTAAATATTCTGTGAATATCAGAGAGTCCAAATATTTTACAACTAGGAATTGCGTCTGTTTTGGTTAGTTATTAAAACAAGCCTCTACTACAGACTCCTAGAAAACCTTGGCTACAGACATTTTATTGCAACAGCGGTATTGTGTTTTTGAATGTAGGGTGTCAAAAAGTATTGCACATGCCTATTGTATGTTTATTTAATGACTTTTTTAAATTCATGTCCATCAAATATAAAGTCATGAATCATCAACAATAATTTGGTTACGTTTCAGAAATATAAAATTTGACATTGGGGTACCTGAATTTTTGCACACATTTGTATATATAATCAACATTTCTTAACTGGTGGCACTGTTCAAAAAACTTTATGCATAACTAATTAATTACGTGTATAATAAATACTTTATTACACTTTAACATCGTTTCAGAGAATGTGTATTTAAACCTTTAACACAACACACATTTCTTCAACGTGCTTTCTTTACTCGGATATTTAAAAAATTATAATACATCGAAAAATCTTTTTTAATCACTACACATTTGTTTTACTAAACTTGCGCCAAGTCTCAAATCAAGCACTTAAATATTCAATGACGCCCACATCCGGTAATTAATACCGTCCGTGTAGAAAAACATAGTAATGGTTCCGTTTGGTGTCCTGATAATTGACGTAATTCAAAAGAACATAATTACTTTAAAACATTTACAAGTATATTTTGTCTTCATGCTCTATGAAGAGTTTGCTTTCACTAATAATAAACACACATTTGTATTAAGCGTTCATATTTGTACGCGCCTATGTTAATGTATATGTGAAAAGTATTCATTTAAAGTAGAGAACTGATCGAAATGTGCGATTAGGTCGCGATTAATCACGAGTTAAATATTATATCAATAATATAATATATTATTAATTGACAGCCATGTATACAGTATCTAAAAAATTATCAGTACACCCCTCACATTTCATCAACCGTTTTAGTACAGCCTCTCAAGAGACAATACTACAGAAATTGAAATGTTATATACTTATATAATATATATAATATATTTTAGAGTAGTCGAAGTGCAGATTGTAAAGCAGTATAGATTTACTGTCCTCTAAAAATAACTCAATATGCAGCCATTATTGTTCAAATAACTGGCAACAAAAGTGAGTACACCCTAAGTGATAACAGCTGTAGGTCATGTAACTATGCAAAGCCACATGTCCTATTCAGTTTTACTCTGCCTGACAGACCCTACAAATTTGTGTATCTTGTATCATAGCAGTTCAAATGTGGTGCTTTGCGTACAATTCTCTTATACTGACCACTGGATGTTCAACATGGCACCTCATTGTAAAGATTCTCTGAGGATTTGAGGATTAGAATTGTTGCTCTCTACAAAGATGGCGTAGGCTATAAGAAGATCAGTAACACCCTGAAACCAAGTTACAGTGCAGTGGTCAGGGTCATATAGAGGTTTTCCAAGATGGGTTTCATTCTGAACAGACCTCGCAAGGGTCTATCAAAGAAGTTGAGTCCTCGTGCTGTACCTCAGGTGCAGAAGCTGACTTTAAAAACCAACAATCACGAGTGCTGCCAACATTGATTTAGAGGTTGGAGAAGCGGAAGGCCCGGTTACGAAGCTGGTCTAACAAGAAAGCCCACAAACAGTTTGCTAAAGGCAAGCTGTCCAAAAGCGTGAATTACTGGAAACATGTCCTGAGGTCTGATGAGACTAAGGTAAACTTGTTTGGCTCAAATGGTGTCCAGCATGTGTGAGGACACCCTGGTGAGGAGAACCAAGAAAATTGTGTCTTGCCTACAGCCAAGCATGGTGGTGGTAGCATCATGGTCTGGGGCTGCATGAGTGCTGCGGTTCATTGAGGGAAACATGGATTCCAACATGTACTGTGACATTCTGAAGCAGAACATGAAGCCCTCTCTTCAGAAACTGGATGTTTTCCAACATCATAACAACCCCAAATACACTGCCAAGATGACACCTGCCTTGCTGGGAAAGCTGAGGGTGATGGTGATGGAATGGACAAGTATGTCTCCAGACCTGAATCCTATTGAGCACCTGTGGGGCAACCTCAAACAGAAAGTGAAGAAGTGGCATGTGTCTAACATCCAGCAGCTCTGTGATGTCATTATGGAGCAGTGAAACTGGATCCCAGCAACAGCCTGTGCAGCTCTGGTGAATTCCATGCCCTGGAGGATTAAGGCAGTGCTACATAATAATGGTGCTCACACAAAATAGACACTTTGGACAGTTTTGACATGTTTACTTAGAGTGTACTTTTGTTGCCAGTTATTTAGACAATAATGGCATTAATTTCTATAGTATTGTCCCTTGAGAAGATACTAAAATGTTTGCTGAAATTTGAGTACTTTTTGTGAGATACTGTTATTTTTATATACACATTTCCTGGTATAAACACTATGAATTCAGTATTCTACTGAAATAGCACATCTGAGATATAGATGTCTCCTTATTTGTAGGGCTGGAGGTGGGCATGCGGACCGGGCATAACATTATGACCACCTGACTAATATTGTATTGTTGAGCATTAACAGCATGAACTTTTTCAGCAATCTGTTGGATCGGACCACACGCACCAGCCTTCGCGCCCCACGTGCACCAATGAGCCACGACCGCTCGTGACCCTGTCGCTGGTTCACCACTGTTCCTTCCTTGGACCACTTTCCACATAGATACTGAACACTACAGACCGGGAACAAACCACAAAATCTGCAGTTTTGGAGATGCTCTGAGCCAGTCGTCTAGCCTTCACAAATTGTCAAACTCGCCTTACGCTTGCCCATTTTTCCTGCTTCTAACACTTCAACTTTGAGCAAAAAAAATGTATCTAAAAAAAAATATATATATCTCACCCACTAACAGGTGCCATGATGAAGAGATAATCAGTGGTATGCACTTCATATGTGTGCGTGTGTGTGTGTGTGTGTGTGTGTGTGTGTGTGTGTGTGTGTATAAGAGAGATAGAGAACCAAGTTCGTGTGTACGTGTGTGTGAACAGGGTGTGTAAAGGGTTAAATGTAATGTAGATATGATGAAGATGATAATGATGATAATGATGTACATCTCTTACCTGCACATGTCGGCGAAAGCCAAGAAATTGAGCTTCTTCATCTTCTTCTCGCTGAGCCAGTAGCCCACGCGTTTTCCCCGCAGAAACGTCTGCATGTCCCCCGATGTGGCCGCGACACGAACAAACTACAGGACAGCGTTCACTCACACGCACAGCCCTGACAGGACAAGACAAGACATGAGGGCTGATTAGGCGGCTGTGCGGATACACGGCGGAGAGACACGCGTTACCTGCTATTTTTCTGTTCTGTTTACAAAAAGGAAGTCTAGAAAAGATCCACCCGTAGAGAACCCCGAACAGTGCTGAGTAGAAGGTGATGCTGCTCCGGGTTCAGCAATGCTAACCTGTAATGGCTACACTAGGAGACTGTGAGGAGGAAATACAGACACGCGAATGAAGGCGCTAAACACCGCACACATCCTGTCTCGTGTCGGGGGGAGTTCTCTCTAATGTCGGCCTGCATACTTGTTTTGTTTTTCTGCATGTATTTGAGGCGAGAAACAAACAGCGGAGCTAGTTAGCAGAAGCAGCACACGCGCGCGCGCACGTCGTTGATCCCCGGAACCGTTCATCGCCCGGCGTGACATCGGATCGTTTGGGGAAGAGATCGCTGCGCGGAGGCGTGACAGGTTCGTGCAGGGCCATAGCTCTGGTTCTGGGACTGAAATCAATCGGCCAAACTTGATCAGGTACCTACCGAGCTAGCTAGCGAGGACATCTCCCGTTCCGTCGGATAAAGCTGCCGGGGTTTTCGCTAGCTGGAGGGCTGTCCGTGATTCTCCATGAGCTCCCCCCGGGTGAAAGTCGAGCTCAGGGGCACGCCGGGGCGAAGCACGGAGTGAAATATGAAGTCTGATCGCGCGAAAATTGCGAACTGAATCCCTGGACTGATCACACCCTCGTGACGTAAGGCCGGCCTCATTTAGTCATACCGCCGGGGCGTTTGCGTGCGTGCGTGCGTGCAGGCGTGCGTGCGCGCGCACACACACTCACGCACACACAAATAAATTTGAACACATAAATAATATTAAATAAATATATATTTGTATATTTAAATTTTCTCTCTCTCTCTCTCTCTCTCTCTCTCTCTCTCTCTATATATATATATATATATATATATATATATATATATGTATGTATGTATGTATGTATGTGCGCACACAGCGCCTCCAGCTGGTCATCACATTGACTTCTGTTTGTACCTCCGCGTTTCCTTTAGGGGGCGCGATTGTACTAGTTGCATTCATGTGATTCGTCTTCATCGGATTCAGCAGAAATCAGACTCTCAATGAGAGGTCAATTTCTATTCAGCAACTCAATTATTTTTCAATGTACGTTTTTGTTGTGTGTATAGCGCTTTTAAAAATATACATAAATAAAGGGGTTGTAAATTTCGAATTTAGTACTAAATATTAGTCATAACTTTAATATGTAATATGTCAGTTATAGATCTGTTATATTCTATTAATTATGATATGTTTCTATTCAATTCCATTATATAAAATTATATCGTATTCCTTATTCATTTATTTTATTTATCAACCTTTTGATTTTATTTTATTTTTGTAACAGAGCTGTTGTTAAAGGCTTTTGGTGCGTGTTTTTACAGTGTGATGTTTATATGTGTGACAAATTCAGTTAGAATTTCAGTACACTTTTATTATTTAGGGGCATGAAATAGGCATGCTGATATAATATGATGTAATATATTGTTTGTTTTAATCTCTAAATGACAGCAGTTTTGTCGCATACGGCTACAATATCACACATATACTGCAACTATGGATGATCCAGCAAATAAATACATGAACAGAACTGGAGAATTATTTTGTGATACATTAAAGACATTTGGGTCTGAAATGAATATTTTATATCTAGATATAGAGCAGGGAACCATTTGACGGCCGTTTACCTTATTTGCAGGTTAGAAGTTTATATGAACAGATAGACTTTCAGTGGATGAATGGAAATAGCGCTATACAGAGTTATTCAAGAAGAATAAACCGATATGAACATGATCATGACGCATTGCTTCAGTGACCATTCGGAAAAATGTTGATTGTGAGTATAATACTTTTCCTTAACAAAATATTGCGTATTTAAAGCGGTTGATTCTTTTTGAATAATCCTGTATTATATTTAGTTGCATATCCCTTGCATCAAAATGATAGTTTTATGATGCTTTTCCAGTTGCTTTGGACTGATACTGCAGCTTCTTTTAGTGCTGTGTTGTTTTGTTTTGTTTTGTTTTGTTTTGGCTGTGCAAAAAAAAAAGATGCCAATTAAACTTAATTAAAGCGGTCCGGTAATTCCACGTTATCATCCATTTTTAGCTTTTATAAATATCTTACCTGTTCTGTTTTAGCTGAACTTAAAAAAAACGTGTTAGTCATTTTGTTTTTGACAGCTCTGTGCTTTAAAAATGGCGCCAGCAGAAACGCTTCAGGATCAGACATGCACGACACTTCCGGTGGCGCCATTTTTGTAAAGCACAGAGCTGTCAAAACAAAATGACCAACACGTTTTTTTTAAGTTAAGCTAAAACAGGATAGTTAAGATATTTATGAAAGGGAAAAAAAAGATGATAACGTGGAATTACCGGACCCTTTTAAACATAGGCGACAACGTTTCACTCATGGTATTAAACGTTTACCTGAAGTACCGTGTCCAGACGTGTATTATTATCTTTTTGAGACCGGGTGCGGCTATGCGAGAGAATCGTTAAAAACTAATCCGAAGTCTTTCTTGGAAAAAATCGAAAACATTTGGTCATACAATGTGGATTATGATTAGCTCGTTGCTGTGGTAACCTGGGACGTCATTAGTGCGCATGTCTGTTTAAATCTGTATGGCTATGCTCATAATGATTCACATTGCTAACTGAACTCTTGAATTGTATTATTTCATACGTTTTGCTCCTTATGTGATATCTGAACCCTGTGTGTGGTCACGAATAAAGAAGGTGAATGTAATACAATGATAACTAACGTGTATTTTTTTTAGATAACAGTAGATCCTCGAGTTGTTAGTCAGTATCCAGACTTCACTCCTGTAATCCAAGCGTCACTTTGTGACATCTAAACACTTTCACTTCTGACAGCAAGTTAGTTAAAAGTCTGAGAGAGCATGTACAACATGGTTCTAGTTTTAGACATTTTTAATAGCAAGAATAAACAAACTTTCGAAATATCACTGTGTATAAGCCGTCTCCCGCCAATGTTTTGAATGTGCGCGTTGGTTAACCGGAAACATCCAAAGACGTCACTTCCTCATATGAAAGAATGGCCGTTGAAATGGTCTATAAATGCTTAAATGAGGTCAGAGCAGATTTATTTGTTGTTGGGTTTTTTTATATAAAACAAATACTGAGATTAAAAGTCACATTAGCCAGCAGACAGATGTTTATTGTTGATATGTTTGTATATCTGACTTTTCACTTAAGCCCAGAGGCTTAAATCTTCACTGTTGCAAGATTTAAAAAATGCAAATGTACAAGATGAGGAGTTCAAGAAACACACTGTACAACATAAAAATATATACTTTTCATAATTTTTGTAACAATCTGTACAACTGTTTAAAACGTATTTACAGACAATTAATGCATTTTCATGTAGAGAATGTACAAGTGGATGAAGCTTTTTTAAAGTAGAAAAAGGAAGTGCTTTGGACTGATTTTCACCCTGCATGGTGATCACAGCATGGGGCTCTGTGTTTTCTGTGACCGTGTCAATGCTCAGCGTCGTGCAGCAGGACTTGCCAAAAGGCTCAGAATGGATGATAAGCAATGCAGCTTCTCTTTAACCAGCTCAGGTAACTTCTCATTCTCCTTATAGCTAATCACAGAATGTAAAGAGAAATTCAGTAATAGGCAAAGCTTATTTAATTATACAATGAAATTTAAAAAACATTAATTCCTTTGTTTTGATAAAAGTGCTTTACCGGGTGATGTGTCCTTCAGGAGAGGTGAATGTGATGCAAGAGACTCCTGCCTGGACCACCAACTGGGACCCATCATTAAACTGTACCCATACTTCTCCACTTGTTAACTAAAAAAATCAAATAAATGAAAACACCAACGTTTCATTGAGAATTAATTGCTTTAATTTATGGATCAATTTATTTCAAATGAAGTTTTGTTTATTTTTTGCAGTACCCTTTATATATGTTTTTTAATTCAACTATTTCTTTTCTGAAGAGATGTTGCGAGAGCAATGAATAGTTTACCTGAGAGGCCCAGCCGATGTTGGGTACAAAGATGGACTTGAGCACTTTCCCTGCGCTGGCGCTACCTCCATCTCTGGCTGACTGTGGTGAGTTACCTTTAGCCATACTGGCTGTGGTAAAATCAGATCCACTGTAGGAAATCATCTAGTTATATATAAAAAAAAAAAGGCAATTATATTACAACCTGACATTTGTAACATAGTATACACTAATGCATCATAAACATATTTGAAATGTGTGTCTTACAGAAGGGGTTATGTGGGGTTGATGAGGTGGACTCAGGCACACCTGAGCAACCTCAACAGGAGCTGTAGGAGCCCGATCAGATGCAGGCTGAGCCACTGGGCAGGAGTAGGCCGAGTTAGTGGGCCTTCTAGTAAAGACGCATGAAACAAATTTAAGTTAAACATTTAAGTTTAAATTGTAATTAATTTTATCGTGTGCATTGTTGCAATGTGCTATAAATAAATATTTTCATAATTTGTAATTGATATTGCAAGATTGAGGCTGAGACAACAGAATGGACACTGTCCTGTTAAACATAGAAATCAATCACTATCATAATGCATGTAATGGGATCCGAGGAGTGGCATATTTCAGAAGAAGAGTCTGACCTGCCAATAGTTATGGGGAAGAACGGAGTGGCTCCAGCACTATGCTGTTCCTCAGCACTGATGGCAGCCTCCAGAGACAGACACATCCTGTGCCCCTGACACAAGGACAAACAAAATTACCTTGTTGTATATGGCTAAATAGTATCTTAATTTGATGACACAACAATAGCTGAGTGCACAGAACTCACAGACATCATTAACATTTCATGACTTAAAGATCGTTAAGGATAAAAGTACTGGGCAGAGCATTACCTCATCTGTGAGCTCCATGTAGCGCCTGCACTCAGGGCTTACGCCGCTTACACCTATATCACCTTTCAGTGTGTACGACTTGCCGCTTTTCTCCACCACTCGCACCTGATCGCTTGTCTTATGGGTTTTTGCACCTAAAAAGCAGAACAAATAATGAGTGGACACGAAGACTCTTAACAACAAAATATAATAAAGGCCATATTACACATGCATTGCAAAGGTCAGAAATAAAGGTATTTATTAATGTGTACATATAATAATAATTAAAAAATTCTGGTATAATAAAAAAAGTACAATTTTAACTAACAGCTCAAACATGTAATACTCACCATCATAGAAGCACATTTCCAGGTCTGCACTGGGAGAGTTTTCCATCAACATGCACTTGGCAAACTTGGTGTACAAGGTTACTTTTGGGGTCTTTGATTTCACCAACTGAACAAACTTTGTGGCATACTGATACTTCTTCCAGTACTTCTCTAAATAATAAAACATTGAATTTATGACAAAAAAATGTGTCCCCTGTTCATAAAGGCATATCCACAATGCAGAATAAATGCACTTTAACAAAAAAAGAAAAATAAATAGAACTTCTATAATTACAAATTAAAAATCCTGTTATTTCTTTGAAATAGTACCTGGCAAATCATCAAAGCTGCATATAAAAATGTCTTCTGGGGGAGAGGGCGGATGATCCAGCACAGGAAAACCTTTCCCGTCATTGGGTTGGTACACGGTTACCTGTACAGACAAAAAAATTAATTCTCTAGTCACTTTGTTGTCTTCTACTATTTATGATGTGAACAAATAAGTAATTTATTTACCATGGAGCCATCAGAGGATATCCTCAGTACTTCCTTGACCCTTTCCTGAGCTCCTTGGCCTTTTAGAAGCTCCATGCACACCTCTCCTGTGTCTAAGATACTGACCTAAAAAGAAAATGTATAAACATATTCTGCACATGTAATCCTAAAAAAAAAACAATGCACAGTAAAAGACAGTAAAAATAGTGTATGAACACATTCACAACTACAACCTTCAGGATATGTTAACAGCCCTTAAGTAATCTCACTCACCACAGCATTTTTGGTCTTTTGTCGAATGGGCTTCAGTCTGGCTGAACAGAGAGGAGGAAACAGAGGACTTTTCCTTTCCTTTCCCTCATTAGTTTTGCTCCTGGACAGAGGAGCAGTTTGGGGATCTACACAGCCTTGAGGTGTTGGAAAGTGGCTCATTCCAAACCCATCCTCCCTACAGGGAAGGGGGTCACTGTGAGAAGAGGCTTGGTGGTATAACTGAGAAGGATGGCTACTCGTTGCTCTCACTGTTGGTCGGTCAGGGCAGGAAGGCAGAGCCCCAACTGTCTCTCGCCCAGAATGGAAACTACCACTGTTGCTGTAAGTGCTGACATCTGCTGGTCTCTTAAAAGAACCTTAAAAAAAAAAAAAAAAATGTATCATAGTTCATCATCAGAAAAAAAATAGATCAACCTTACATTTAATGCTCATCACTATTGTTTTGCTTATTTTTTTATTTAGATGAAGTCCCTTTGTCAGCTATAGCAGATTTTTCTTTTAATCTCCTATCAAACAAGTAAAATACCATCTGTGCAGAACCATGGCTGTGCGCTGGATTCTGCTGTCTGTAATCTGACAGGATGTACTGGAGCAGAAAAGGAGGACCCAGAGCTGTAGAAGGAGATGTAATAGAAATGTAATTCTTTAATAATAGAAACATACTTATACATCAGTCATATAATGGCATTTCCAATAGGAGCAAACAACAAAGATTTTTTTTTTATACTGAAAGGATGATATATAGGAACATCAATTAAAATGTTTATCCAATACCATCTGACTCTAGACCTAGTCTCTGACCTTGCAGGCTGTTTGACAGGTGGAGAGGGTAGACGTCCATGTTCAGCATAATTGGAGGTTGATGGGAAAATGCGACCGGATCCCAGAAGTGTCTCCTCTGAGTGGCATCGCTCAAGCTCCACCTCCTGCCTAGCATGGCTATAGCCAGCACCAGAGCGATCAGAGGAGTGTGCCCTTCTCAGGTAGCGAGAATGAGGCCTTCCACTGACAGGATCCACAGCTATCCTCACACTGCCTGGTGCATGTGGCTGCCACTCCTGATCTCCTTTAAAGCTGGAACTAGTGGATTGCTGTGAATGGTTGGGCAGTGGCACCATGCGGTTGGGTAAGGCCTGCCCAATCACCTGTCTGGTTTTCCTCTGGAGCCGACTGCTGCTGCTGTTGCTGGTAACATTCGATGCTGTAGATATTGTCGCTATGCCACTGTCCATGGAGCCTCCGTCACTACCCCCGGAGTCTTTGTTTGCAGTGGATCCATTCTGAGTCATGAAAGGGTGGTCTAGCACTGCTGACAAGCTGGGTCTCAGAGCAGGATTCTTCTGTAACAGCAGCCGAATAAGATCCTGAGCTTCAGCTGACACATAGGTGGGCATCTGGTACTCCCCTAAAACCACCTTACTGAGCGTGTGTTTGACAGTGTCTGTGTCGAAGGGGGGCCTTCCCGTCAGAAAAGCATAGAACATACAACCCAGTGACCAGACGTCCGACTCCAAGCCATGTGCACTCCGGGTGGCCACCTCAGGAGAGATGTAGTTGGGAGTGCCACACATGGTGAAGTGCTTCTCACTAGGCAGCTTGAGCTGTGTGGCCAAGCCAAAGTCTGCGATTTTAATGTTCATGCTGCTGGTGAGAAGCAGGTTAGACAGAGTCAAGTCTCTGTGCATAATGCCATGAGTGTGCAGATACAGCATGCCCTTCACAATCTGGTGCATGAAGTGTCTCACTGTTGGAAGAGAAGCATTCAGAACAATGACTTAGGGTTGCATTTCTGTCAAAATCGCATTTTAATGCTTAAAATAATTAAAAATCAATTACCACCAAACATTATGCATTTTACCGGTTCGCTGTCGTTACAAAAATAAAATTCACCTTCTTCTTCTGTGAAAGGCTTCTTCTTGTCTTTCAGATAACGGCTCATTTCTCCGTTATGACACATCTCCAGGACCAGATACACGTAATTACTGTCTTCGAAGTAATTGTACAGCTTCAACAAAAGAGAACAAAGGAGGAGGGGTCAACAGACGCTTACCAAAAAAAATTATCCAAAATCTAGCAAGGGAACGCTTTTATTATACCCAGAGTAGCACAACAGTTATATGTTTACCGTTTCAAACAATTTTGCAAAGCCCACACAAGATTAATTTGGACATGTATTAAATAACTAAAGCAAAAATACACAGTCAGGTACGGACAGGTAAATCACAGCTCACTAGTCTGACGCCACACTAACGAGTCCCTGAGGGGGAACTGTAACTCACCTCCAGGATTGAGGGGTGTTTTAACCGACACTGGATCTCCACCTCGTTAATGACACGTTGCACCATGCCAGCTTTGTGCATTGCCTTCTTATCAATCTGTGGTAACACAGGGGAACCAAGTACAATTACACAGAGCATATGCCGCCCTCTCAACCGCCCATCTGCCCTTACAAAAAGATGCAAAAAGGAAAAGCAGAGGGGACAGTCTTACCATTTTGATTGCTACTTCCAAGCCCGTGTTGACAGACTTGGCTCTGTAGACGCAGGCAAAGGAGCCCTTTCCGAGCAAGGTGAGAACTTTGAAGTCCTGCAAATCAAAGGTAGACGTGAATGAGACACAGATCTGACCTGCAGGGTGTGAAGGGTTAATAACACAAAAGAGCAGGAAATCTGTTTCTCCTCTCTCTTCAGAACACAGCGCGTATGTTTCTCTACCTCGATGTTCAGATCTTCCGATGACGTGAGGATCTGATTATTTACCGCACGTGCAGGGCTAAGAGTTAAATCCTGCATTAAAGACCGAATCGCGTCAAACATCTTTTCAAAAATGTAATTTTGTGTCGCAAAAGATGTAAGCGGTGTTGCCGATGTCACCTCCGTCTGTCTGAGTGTCTGTCTCTGTGTGTGTGTGTCCTGCTCTGATAGCGTCCCTGGATACCTGCATCTGACAATGACATTTATTAAACCGACACTCAGACTGATCCCGGCTCTGTTCCCGCTTATTTACCTCCACTGGACGCCATCGCACGTCTCCTAGCAACAGAACACGTCCCAATTCTCCAAATACAAACCGTAAACACAGGTGCTTAAAATCCCGAGTGAGAAGTTGTGCGGCTTTGCCCTCAATCACCCCTGTATCCATCTACATCCTCCACCCACCCCCAACCCACCCCCTCCCAAAACACACTCAGGTTCTCTCAGACTCTCCTCCCGTCAATCACTTTAAGCGGCTAGTTAGCTAACCTCAAACCAGCGCGAATGCTAGTTTCCCGCTGCAGTAGCTCCACCTATTAAACTGCACTGAAAACGCAGTTTGACTAATTTAGAGATACAAAATAAAAATAAAAACACATAATTTTGAGTATTTTGATAGTCTCACATGAACCCGCCTAGCTAACGTGACCGCGCAGCTCCGCAGCTTACCTCGATTTTATCGCCGATAGAGACGCTCATTTTTACTTCATTACACTCCTTATTTGAAAAAATTCTTCAGGCACGATGGATATTTTAAATGATAATCCTTTTTTATTTCATTGAACGCGTGCTTTTGTCTTTTGCAGAGTGTAGAAATCCATATAAAGCTCGTGGCTCCGCTCCGCTCCAAAATATTTTTCTTTCCTCCATTTTGAAAAGTCCGCCCGTTAGAATCGTGCTGACGTAGCGTGACGTCACCTGGAGGGCCCGCCACGCCTGCACGCACGAGCTTCAGCCTGGAGTCAAAAAGTGCCCGGATGTTTCACCTACACAGCTTTTACACCAGAGGGAGGCACAGAACAGAAAGAACACAGAAAGAATAACAACTTTTTAATGTTTATTTAATGTTCACTTTATTGACTATTTAATTCAGTTAATAGTTAAATCATACAGTATCAATAAGAGTAATACAATACGCACGTTAATGCGCGTGACATTATACGGACTGCATCCACCATCACCACCACCACCACCACCCCAAAACCTATTTTATTCCTTTTCCATGGCTTGATTTTACTGTATAGTATCCTTTCCTCAGTTTCTTTTAAAATACTGCAAATAAAAACATATGCAAATACTAAAATTCCCCCTAATTTTTCCCCGTTCTTAATTTGTGCTCAGTTGTGTCTCAGCAATACTGACCTCAAAACGAAGTAAAAGAAACACCCTGATGTTGATTCTTTTTAATTTCACGTGATTTCACTGCATTAATACATACTTTCCTTCATCCTTCTTATCCAAATACTGTACACAACAGATGTCTAAACAAGGGCTCCCAAAGATGACCCCTCATTTGGCCCACCATACTATATATGAGAAGAGGAGATATGAGAAAAAAATCTTCTTCTTCTTCTTCTTCTTCTTCTTTCGGCTGCTCCCATTAGGGGTCGCCACAGCGGATCATCCGTCTCCATACCACCCTGTCCTCTACATCTGCCTCTTTTACACCAACTACCTGCATGTCTTCCCTTACCACATCCATGAACCTCCTTCTTGGCCTTCCTCTTTTCCTCCTACCTGGTGGCTCCATCCTCAGCATTCTCCTACCAATATAATTCATGTCCCTCCTCTGCACATGTCCAAACCATCTCAATCTCGCCTCCCTCACCTTGTCACCAAAACATCCTACATGCGCTGTCCCTCTAATAAACTCATTTCTAATCTTATCCATCCTCGTCACTCCCAACGAAAACCTCAACATCTTCAGCTCTGCTACCTCCAGCTCCACCTCCTGCCTTTTACTCAATGCCACTGTCTCTAAACCATACAACATCGCAGGTCTCACCACAGTCCTATAAACTTTCCCTTTCAATTTTGCAGATACCCTACTATCACAAATCACTCCTGTCACTCTTCTCCACCCACTCCACCCTGCCTGCACTCTTTTCTTTACTTCTCTAACACACTCTCCATTACTTTGCACTGTTGACCCCAGGTACCTGAATTCCTCCACCTTCCAAGCTCTTCTCCTGCAACCGCACCACTCCACTGCCCTCCCTCTCATTCACACACATGTATTCTGTCTTACTCCTACTGAGTTTCATTCCCCTTCTCTCCAGCGCATATCTCCACCTCTCCAGGCTCTTCTCAACCTGCTCCCTACTCTCACAACAAATCACAATATCATCCGCAAACATCATAGTCCAGGAGACTCCTGTCTGACCTCGTCCGTCAACCTGTCCATCACCACTGCAAACAGGAAAGGGCTCAGGGCGATCCTTGATGCAGTCCAACCTTCACCCTAAACCAGTCTGTCATACCTACTGCACACTTCACTGCCGTCACACTGTCCTCATACATGTCCTGCACCACCCTCACATACTGCTCTGACACACCTGACTTCCTCATACAATACCACAACTCCTCTCTTGGCACCCTGTCGTACGCCTTCTCTAAATCCACAAATACACAATGCAATTCCTTCTGTCCTTCTCTATACTTCTCCATCAACATTCTCAAAGCAAATAAGGCATCTGTGGTGCTCTTCCTCGGCATGAAACCATACTGTTGCTCACAGATGGTCACCTCTTCTCTCAGCCTGGCTTCCACTACTCTTTCCCATAACTTCATGGTGTGACTGATCAACTTAATACCCCTGTAGTTACTGCAGGTCTGCACATCTCCTTTATGCTTAAAGATCGTTACCAGCACACTTCTTCTCCATTCCTCAGGCATCTTCTCACCTTCCAAAATCCTGTTAAACAATCTGGTCAAAAACTCCACTGCCATCTCTCCTAAACATCTCACGCTTCTACCGGTATGTCATCTGGTCCAACCGACTTTCCACTCTTCATCCTCTTAATCGCTGCTCTCACTTCCTCCTTACTAATCCTATCTACATCCTGCTTCACCAACTCCACATCATCCAACCTTCTCTCTCTCTGATTTTCCTCATTCATCAGCTGCTCAAAATACTCCCTCCACCTTCTCAACACACTCTCCTCACTAGTCAACACATTTCCTCTCCATCCTTTACTGCTCTAACTTGCAGTACATCCTTTCCAGCTCGGTCCCTCTGCCTGGCCAATCGGTACAAATCCTTTTCTCCTTCCTTAGTGTCCAACCTCTCATACAGCTCCTCATATGCCTTTTCCTTGGCTTTCGCCACATCCTCTTAACCTGCTGCCGCATCTCCTTGTACTCCTGCCTACTTTTCTCATCACTCTGTCTATCCCACTTCTGTTTTGCCAACCTCTTTCTCCTTATGCTCTCTGCACTTCCTCATTCCACCACCACGTCTCCTTGTCTTCCTTTCTATTTCCAGATGTCACACCAAGTACTTTTCTAGCTGCCTCCTCATCACTCCTGCAGTAGTTGCCCAATCATCCAACACCTCCTTAACACCACTGAGCCTCTCTCTGACCTCTTCCCTGAACCTCACACTACACTCTTCCTCCTTCAGTTTCCACCATCTTATTCTTCTTTCAGTCCTCACTCTCCTCCTCTTCTTCGCCTCCAAAACCATCCTACAGACCACCATCCTATGCTGTCTAGCTACACTGTCCCCTGCCAACACCTTACAGTCGCCAATCTCCTTCAGGTTGCATCTCCTGCATAGCACATAGTCCACCTGTGTGCACCTTCCTCCACTCTTATACGCCACCCTATGATCCTCCTTCTTCTTAAAATAAGTGTTCACCACTGCCATTTCCATCCTTTTAGCAAAATCTACCACCATCTGCCCTTCCACATTCCTCTCCTTAAAACCATACCTACCCATCACCTCCTCGTCACCTCTGTTCCCTTCACCTACATGCCCATTAAAGTCCGCCCCAATCACCAACCGTTCTTTCCTAGGTACACCATCTACCACTTCATCTAATTCACTCCAGAATCTTTCTTTCTCCTCCATCTCACAGCCAACTTGTGGAGCATAGGCACTGATGACATTTATCATCATCCCTTCAACTTCCACCTTCACGATCATCACCCTATCAGAAACTCTCTTCACCTTCACTACACTCTTACTGTACTCTTCCTTCAGAATCACCCCTACACCATTTCTCTTTCCATCCACACCATGGTAAAACAGTTTAAATCCACCTCCAATGTTCCTGGCCTTACTCCCATTCCACTTGGTAGATATGAGAAAAAAATGCCATTCGGAAAAACATTTGAAAAATTAGGATCAGCTTTATGACTTTCATTAGAGGCATTGAACTCTACTGTACTATAAAATGGACTGTTTCTCATGTTTTCTCTTTTATTTATTTATTTTTAAATATAAAATCATAAATGAGAGGAACCATGGCAACTTGAATATTTTGAATCGAATATATTGATTGGTATAAGGCAACATAAAAATTCAGCCCACAGCCCTTAAGTCAGGTATGATTTTTGGCCCTTCATAGGAAACCTTCATGTGAGGCCCTTCATGTGCCCCTCTGCTGTACATGATTGAAATGGCTTTTAATTTTTTTTTGGCTACACATGCCTGTTTGAGTAATGCAGAATCAGACTGCATAAATGTTATGTTGACCTAAAGATTTGTTGTATATTAAGATACCTCTTCTGCAATACTCTCATAATGTACAGATTTTCAGCGATTCATGTGCAAAAGCAATTTTTCAGCAGAGATTAATCTTACCTGAGAATTATAATAGAAAATGAAGAGCTGAAGATAATTATATATTTAATGTAATTCCCTCCTGTTTAGTCAGTAATCCCACAAATTTATTCCATTTTCATATTTTACTTTCAATATCGGGATTAAATACTATTTAAACATCACCTTAGTTATTGCATTAGACTCACAATGTTTTTCTGTGCAGAATGGTCTCTTTATTAAAGCCTTGTCATCATAATTAACCATTTTTTATGATATTTTAACTTTTACCTCCATATCAAATCTGTTGAAGGCCCTGATTGAAAAGTTTGTTTCATCATGTTCTGTGATGATAATCACCTTTCTCCCTATTTTGCTATTTGGATTAAACATTTATTTTGTCTTTTTTATGTTGCTTGCTGTCTGATTTTATAGCTTGGTGTGTTTTATTATTTATAATATCTTTATTGTTGATAATCCTTATTAAATGTTGTACTACTATTTTCCATTTCTGAATTGAATAATTGCTTTACTCCTGAGTTGATCTTCATTTGATTCGTAGAACCAAAATATTCAGTTTTAAACATCTAATGCTGTAAACTAAGTATGGAAAAAAAACCATATATTTCCCTCGTGTATTTTTTATATAATAAAATAAATATATATTTGTAACTCTATTTTACAAAATAACAATTACAAACATCACATCTATATAGATACTTATTACAGTAACCTTGTTCATATCTATTTATTTAAAATGCACATTTAGATTGGCATCAAATGAGGACATCAGCATGTAATCTATTTCTTGACAACTTTTTTATGGTTTTCATGCTTTTCATCTGAATGATAAAATTTTGACTGTGCAACACTTAAACGAGGGAAAATTACCATATTCTTTCTGTTCATTTTGTCTGAAAGATTTAAATACACAACACATCTTTACACAAGCCAACAGACTTTGATCATAAAGATGATTTTATTAGATGTCACCATCAAATCTCAAGACTTAATATTGGGAAATGGATAAGTAAAGTTAACTTGAATAAAGAGCTTTTCATGTTCTACTTCTAAGTAACAGCTTAGAGCTGGAAGCATTGCCGTTTCAGCACAGGGACCCCATATGTACCCTTATATTGATTCATAAATCAAAATGACTAATACAATATTTACAAATCCCAAACAACACACCTTTGAATTTCATATAGAAATATATACTCTCTCTCTATATATATATATATGTATCTCATTGCATATATATATATATATATATATATATATATATATATATATATATATATATATATATATATATATATAAATATATTTGCTCAAGTTTTTTCAACCTTAAAAATGATCAAGTAGCAATTTACATGTTCTCCATACATGCTGCTGTGCAATAAAATTGACCTCTTGGGATTGATTTGAATCCAGCGATTGTATTGTCTTAACATATTTTTGTTCTGGAGAGGCAGCATTTTTTTTTGTGTTGAGCTACAACTAATTTATCCTGGTCTATTGATGGACATCTCACCCGGGACTTACTTTTATTCATAGCCCTAACATTCAAATGATAAACTTAATCCAAAATGAAATAAATACAGAAAAACAGAAAACCAAACCAGCAATCAGACTTTAACAAGCAGAGGTGCAAACTACAACCAGCGGAGTTGTGGACAAAGAGAGACTGGTACTGGCTACAGGTGAGAAGTTTGTTGCACGGGACGGACGGAATCTTCTGTGAGAATGAGAGAAAGGCTAGATAAAGCAGTTCAGTTCACTTCCATCTCTCCATGGTTCTTAGTCTGCTGGTTGCTCTTGCCATCAACCCCATGTCCTCCTGCAGGACCATTGTGTGCTCTGTTCTCCTCTGCTGGCTCCTCAACATTGGGTTTGGGACGGTTCACCACAGGACTGCAAATGTCCTCCAGGTCCTGTAGATAAAGAAGAGATACAGAGTACTATGTCTATGGCAAGAGTTGGTGGCTTAGTGGTAAGGCATAAGACATTGGATCCAAAGTTCATGTCCAAATCACCACACCAAACTGCCATTCTTGGGCCCCTGAGCAAGGCCCTTATCTGCACAGTTGTATAAATGAGATAAATGTAAGTTGCTCTATATAAGGGTGTCTGCCAAATGCTGTAAATGTATGACTACATTTGTTTAGAGGATCATACTTGGCTCATGTCAACATGATTATACTGTAAATCACTCTGGATTAAAGTGTATGCCTTAAACGTACATGATTCAATTTTTCGCTATTAATACAGTTTCACTAACCTGAAACTTCTGTATGATCTCTGCTACTTTCACTGCAGGATCCTGGGTGATGCTGAGTTTGCTCTGAGCGAGCATCTTACTGTTCATCCAGCTCATGGCCTCATTCACACTCTTCTCCACACTGCTCATCTCCTCAACGCTCAAGTGTTGGTAACGCTCATCCTAACAGTCAAAACATACACCACTGTCAAACACACGT
Source organism: Silurus meridionalis (assembly GCF_014805685.1). Classification (NCBI taxonomy): domain Eukaryota; kingdom Metazoa; phylum Chordata; class Actinopteri; order Siluriformes; family Siluridae; genus Silurus; species Silurus meridionalis. The sequence goes on along the minus strand of NC_060891.1, from coordinate 13,668,590 downwards.
TTCACGGACATTTCATCGTCCACAGTGATAAAAGCTAATCTAGAATTAGTTTTATTGGTTTCAGACTTCTGTTTAACCTCTTAAAATATTTCCAAGTTTATTCTTATGTAAAAAGTGTTAAAAGTTATAAGACTAATATACAATAACACTCCCAGACACAGGACAAAATAATGATTAAACTCTATAAATCTATTACAAAAAAATAGTAAACATTAAGCATGGGCAACAAAAGACAGTCAAAATGACCTATCTACCTTTGACTTTGAAATTTCTGTACCTCATAGTTGCTTGTTATACTTAAATAAAAACACAAAAATAATAAGGGGGTGCTCATAGTTCTACAGGGAACATAACCTGAAGAAGACTTCACAGACTATGGATAATTAAAATGATTAGCAGTGTAAAAGTAATTAGGCCAGTTCCAGCAGTGTAGTGATCTTTAGAAAATCTATTATAAAATGCTTTAAAGGGAGATGGTAAACTTCTCCCAGAAGAATACTACCATAACAGCTCATGCACTATTATATTCAGGAGCAGAAGTCTTTTGACAAAATTTCATACACCTCCAGTCATAACTTTGGACACACTTTCTCATACAAGGGGTTGCTGCCACAGTATTTTGTAGCGAAATACTACTAATAATAATACAAATATTACCAGTATAAATTGAAACATTTAATATTTAGCAAGATTCCTGAAAAACTGTGTGCATTCAAGTTACGTGCCAATTATTTCAGCAGTATCTAAACACCTTAGCACAAGCCTAAGGATGGCCCTTTACCTTTTGCTTAAATGCTTCCAGAACCTTCAAGTACAGCTGGATTTTCTTGCCTAGCTCATCAAATGCTTGTGGCCTTTCCTCCTGCTCTCGGTAGCGCTCTTCAATAGGCTCACCAAACCTCTGTACACAAGATCAGATATATAAATATAACCACTGTATTTCACAAAAAGTAAGTCTAAATATTCAGTTTTGAAGCTACAACAACAAAATAATAATCCATTGCTCTGTAACCTGGAGATTAATTTACCATTCTGTCAATTGCCACATATTCACTTAATGAAACCACAAAGATAATATAACTTAATCTAAAACAAAAGAGCTTCATACAAGGTCGAATACCTACTTTGAGTTCACTCAGTTTATCCAGATAGATCTCTTTTAACTGGTCTTCTCCTTCCTCATACAGCCAGTTCTCTGTATCTTCAAGCACTAGAGTGAGTCTGTTGCTGTCCTGCACACCCCCCAAAAGCCACAGACATAACACATCATTTTTGCTTTAGCCTTATATTCATTCACGAGTGTGTTCATAATTACATTTATTTGGTAAAATATGCAAACGCATTACACCCAGAGAAGGCAGATTAGTGTTTAATGAGACACGCTGATTAATGAATAAAGAGCCGATTTACTCACTTCTTCGGTGATGTACTTTTCATAGATGCCACACAGCTTGTCTCGCAGGTCATACACATACTCCTCCACAGCATTCTTGGCATCATTCCTCTCCTTCTCCAATTTATCCTGAACTATCATTTTCCGCTGAAATTGTAAACAGAGAAAACTATAAGTTTTCCTATAAGTAACTATAACAAACAACATATAAACACTTGACTTTTCAAACCATTTGGGGTTCTTCCCCAAACTGTTACCACAAAATCGAAAGCATGCAATTGTATAGAGTGTTACACTAGCATTACATTTTACCTTCACTTAAGACCCAAACCTGTTCCAGTATAATAGTGGCCCTGTGCACAAAGCCAGCTTCATTAAGATATGGTCTTAAGGGTTTGAAATGAAAGATCATGATCAGCCTGCTAAAGAGCTCTGACCTGAACTCTGCTGGACACCTTTTGGATGAATCGGAAGACGGGCTGCACCCCAAGTCTCCTCACCCTACATCAGTCCTAGGGCTATGTAGCGGCAGGAATTTGGCTAATACGATACATTTCATGATACAGGGGTTGCGATACGATATGTTTAAAAATACATCACGATTTAGTAAAGCAAGGCGATATATTGGCATATTTCTTATTACAGAAATAGGATATATTTGTAGGAAAGCCTTCATTAAAAACACACCACCATTTGCAAACCTTAGCAAATAAAATGTATTAAACCAGAGCAAAGTGGAATCTGCATTTTCACATCTCTGAAAATTACATCTAAAATGACACTGCTAACCCAAAACCTTTAAATTTACCCATACCATGGAACCTGTGCCAGCTTTCCCTTCAGTGGCATCAAGGGTTTCGCAATACATGAACACAACGAGTATCACTGTACCTACTATGGGCATTTTTTAAACATGTGCACATATTCGTTAAAGACACCTAAGTTGATGTGCAATTGATGATGATGATAATGATTGTATTATATTATTAGTATTACCACTAGTATGAGGCTAGTATTAGAAACATGAACTGAGCGCTAACTAGTGTTTTGCATCTAAAAGCTACAGTCCTAGAGAGGCCAGAAAATAAAGAGTATGAAAGACTTTTATTTCTTCTAAAAAGTCCACTTTAGGTTTGTGCGTATAGCACTGCTCTTTAAGCCACAAATTAAACTTAGTCTGGTTTTAAATGCAACCACGAATATCACATATTTTTCCTGAGCTTTTTTAATGCCATTTTAACATAATCCCCGAATAAAAAACAATCCGCACATAAACTATACATATTGCCGTTCCTGCGGAAGTTATACCCATAATCGTTTTCACCAGAAAACAAGTGGGTATTGAAGCCAGTACTTCCTGTCACTGTTTAAGTTCAGACATAAGAGGATGGCTATCTGGCTACCGGTCGGGATATAAACGAAACAACTGCCATGAATTTTGTATGATTTTTTTTTTTGTTAATTTGTTTTTGAGAATCGATACAGTATCGGCAAACTAAATATTGCGTTACTCATCTATATTTTCTTACACCCCTAATTAGTACCTGACTTTAAAAAAACCTTTGTGGATTAATGAGCACAAATCTGCAACAAGCACACTCCAAAATCTAGTAGAACAACGTCCCCCTTTTCTCTGGAGGAAAACGACGACTGAATATGGAATGGGATGTTCAGAATGCATGGTCAGGTGTCCCCAAACACGTTTTCCATATGGTGTATATAGTTCTAACATTGTACAAATAATGAGCATGCAAGTACATCTGCCAGAGACACATACAAGACATAAGTATAAAGTATTTTCATAAATTTCATTGTGCTTTTTTTTTATATGAGCCAAATGTTATTCCACAGATATATTAATATTTATACTCTGAGTGCTCAAAAGTACTCCACCAACTCAAAATATCGATTTGTAAAAACAATGAAACCTATTGTGCAGTTCCATGTTATATGTTTTAGATCAGATCAATCACATAACTGAATCAAACTCAACTTACTTCCTCTTCAGTAAAGTTGCTCAGTAGCTCTCGGTCCAGTTGCCTGACAGTGCAGGTGAAGATGGGCAATTCAAAACTCTTCGCCTTTGTTTTGGGTTTGCTCGACCCTGCACCCTGCTCTTGCTTTTCAGGAGATGCACCATCCTTTATACAAGTAGAGAGTATTAACACATGAACAACCACCATACAGAAACACCGACCTTTATATAACATGGTGTGTCAAAAAGCATTGTATTCAGAAGTACCTTAGTATTAAATCCCTGTGCTTTCCCATCTTCGCTGAGCTGCTCACTTTGACTGTCTTGGTCAACTTGCATTTTAGTCTAAAAACACACACACACACACACACACACACACACACACACACACACACACACACACACACTCAAAAAAATTCTATTTACAACTCAGTTCTGGTATTTTTTGATGTGAAGCAAGATGCTTTACCTGCTCTTCTTGCCTGCTCTCATTCTGAACTGTGGGCTCCATCTCCATCTGCACATCCTCCGGTTCACCTTTCTGTTTCTCGATCAGAGAGGCGCTGGACACGCTGAAGATACCGTGCACATTGACGCGCACTTTCACCTTGACCTTTGAACTCTCTCCATCAGACTGGGGAACAACATTCTGGATAATAAAACGGCCTAGAAAAGAAACTGAAATTATTTCAGGTCCTGTGCTGGCTTCATTTGTGATTATCCCTTAGAAAATGAAAAACAGGTATAAATCAAAGAGGTGACAAATATGATGGACCCAGAAAAGCATGTATGCAGTGTTATTGGAAAAACAAGGAGAAACTAAGACAGGAAATGCTTTTCCTCTGATACTGGGACTCCATTTCTCTGAATATAGCCGTTTTAGCTTAGAATTAACTAAGATACATCATCATTAGTACTTGTGATTTAACTGTCAAAAGAGAGCCAAGTTTACCAGCTATGATCTGAATCCTGGAATGGATATTTTTAGAATAAAAAAAAAAAGATTTCATTCTATTTTTCACAGGATACGAAATCCTGCCTATGCAGTAAGCTTTATAACACATCCCACCTATTGCGGTGTCAGGAAACGGCAAATCTTGCGAAGTACTGTAAAACGCTTGCAGATCAAAGGGCTCTTTCTTGTGGAAAGTGATGACTTTGGAGAAAGGTGCTGCATGGTTCTTGCTGTACACTTCACATTCACTATGAAAAGAGAATTGCAAGAAATAAATAAGTAGGACAGTGGTAGGGCTTGGAGCGTTTACACTGTTAAACGATTAACATTGCTGTCTATTCAACTTACATGTTAGTCATATATAGTTTAATGCCTATGACATATCATTAGTGTGAGCAATGACTCATGTGCAGAAGGTAAAATAGAGTGAAGGATGTAAATGTCTTTAGAAGAGAAACTAGAAGCAGGGAAATGTACACCTTGTAAAATCATGTACAAATTATGCACACAAAAAAAAAAAGACAAAAAGGAAACTTTATTAAATAGGTTTTGATTTGAACAATAGGGATGAAACTTTTCTCTCTACTCTGTTTGGCATTTGAAGAAAACCACTTTGGTATTTGGACTTTAGCAGTACAGCACTACAGTCCTGAAATACTTTAAATAATATAGAAATTAGAAATGCAATTTTCTATCTCCCTTTAAGTGTGTTTACATGTGCCCTATGTCATTTATGTAATATGGTGCATTGCTCAAGCCTAACAGTTTCTCCTATTGATAAATTAAATATTAGCCTTCTTATCTCATATCAGGACCAGCAATCACTGACACCATAATTTAATTATCTTCAAAAACTGTTCTCATTTATACCCACAACTACTGGTCCAAATTATTGATAATCAATGAATTTAGGTTTACCTTGCTACTATCAAGCACTACAGGAAAAATAATAAACAAAATATATATTTTCCAATTTGGACAGCTGTTACCCAACACCCTCATCTGTGGAAGACTTCCAGCGTAGAGTGATTGGGAAGGGAACCACATCAGTGATAGTAAACTCACGGACCTTAAAGGCTGGAGACAAGATTGCACACTGCACACACACACACACACACACACACACACACACACACACACACACACAATAATTTTGCTCAATGAACACATCAATACATTTTATATGGCTCAGACTCAGAGATTTCTTCATATTGTTTTACATGGTATGATATTATGAGAAAGGTCTATGGAAAAGCAAAAATATCCACACATCACCTAAAAGTAATTTCTTTTTTAATTATAGGTTTTGTTATTAATCTTCAAAAACTAATGGCAGTGTATGTGCTGGACATTTTCACAACCACTTTCTTAAATCCAGTTGTTGAAGACTACAACTCCAATAGGTCCTCTACCTCAGCACCTATTTAAATCTTCTTGCTCCACTATTGCGTCTGTCACAAAGCAAATCCTTCATCAGTTTATCTTGATTACTATTTGAATTATGTTTGCTGGTCACATGACCAGTTGCGCATTGCCTAACCTTTGTGTAAAGTAGCCTATGTGCTCTACATTTATTAAATTTTCCCCAGAAATCTTTTGTTTATTGATTAAATATCTTTTCCTATTTGGACAGCTCCTACCTAACACCCTTATCTGTGGGATTCTACACTGGTTTTATTAAAAACAGGAAAAACCCATACCCAAACTGGTGTGTGCTATACCTGCTGACTGACTCCTTACCTGTAGTGCACATCCTCGTGCCACTGCTTCATCTGCGTTCAGGGTGGTACTGACATCCTTAGAGAAGAACTTGGAGATTCTCTCTTTAATGGCTGGAATCCTAGTAGCACCACCAACAACCTCAACTGCATAGATCTCATCTCTGCTGAGCTCTGCCACAAAAAAAAAACAGTTTCTTATTAAACATGTCTACAACAAAATAACACAGTTGTTTTACTTGTTATTTTCACTCACTTGATTGTTCAATAACAGCTTTAAGTGGTGCTTCCACTCTCATCAAAAGCTGGGCACACAGCTCCTCAAACTGGCTCCTGCCAAATCAGAACACCATCAGAATATAAAAATATGGAAATAACATTTAACCAAAAATACAAATGTAAATAAAGAACAACAAGAACTCCTGTTACAAGAACTTTAGCTGCTTAGTCATATTGTATGAATCTACTCATCTTGCATTACATTACCTATTCATCTTTCCTGAAACATCAATGTCATTCATGAAGCACTCGATGTTAAGTGGTAGCTCTGAAGAACTGGCACTCATGAGTTTTTTCAGCTTTTCACACTCTTGGTAGAGCCTCAACAGGGCTCGAGGATTGTCCTTCACATTTAACTTATAACGGCCTTTAAACTCTTCGCAGAAATACTCTACGAGTACTTCATCAAAGTTACGCCCACCTAAATATGGGTCAAATGCTGTGGCCAACACCTGCAGCAGTGGAAACACCAAACTTATGAGAGTTTGTGCAAACAGTTAGCTGGGGCATTAAATGTATTCTAAAGAGCACTTATAAAATATAGTTACAAACAACACATAAAATGGGCTAAATGTCACTGACCTTTAGTTTCCCCTTGTTGAATGAGACAATTGACACTTGATAAGATGAGTGTCCAATGTCCACAAACACAACATTACGGGGCTTTTCTTCAGGGTTTGGCAAGTCTTGCTTGTATATTCCATATGCTAACGCAACTGTAACAGAGGTCCCATGAGTCGTAAGAGAAATATTACAGAAAAGTAATTTCATGAAGTGTTTATAAAGTATCGGGTTTATCTATTAACAACATATAAGTACTGGGATATTAGTTTTTCAAAAATACAATCACCGTCTCATTTAAATATATAATGATGAGAAAGCACAGCATCGCTGTTCCTGCTAAGAGAGCAGGATACAGCAGTGCTGTCCTTGGTGCTGAAAATCATTTTTGACTGTCTGGATGTTGTAATGCTTAAAGTGACCCAACCTTTGTAATGGCCTGGTTTTTATAAACAAAACCATATACATGTCATATAATTTTCATGACTGTCTTTGCAACACATATCCTTACCATATCTTTGTAATGAGGGATAACCGATATAGAGCATTTTTGTGAACTGGGATACTTGGAAGCTTTCATGCATTTAGTCAGGTTTGTTGCCAGTGATGTGGCAGGCCATCTCTTATCACAGGGATCCCTCATGTCTGTGTTACTTTCTGGCTCTTCTGTTTAATTATGCTGCCATAACTAGTTATGCCAGAGTCCCTACTTGCTCCCTGTTTATAAGCAACTCAAGAACTATGAAAATAGATTTGGATATAAACAGATTTGGATATAAACAGTTTGCTAAAATGGCTTAGGACTGCAGTTCACATGAACAGTTTGGCATTTAGGCCTTCGTCAGTTGTTCTGATCAGCAAACCTTAACAATAATAAAACTATAATGAAAAGACATTAAGTGCGACCCCGGATAAGAAGGGGTTCCCTTTTGAAACCTGGTTCCTCTCAAGGTTTCTTCCTCTTAGCATCTCAAGGTGTTTTTCCTTGCTATTGTTACCACTGACTCATTAGGGATAAACCTACAAGGAACAAACTTATAAGCATTAAACTTATACAGTCCAACTTTATCATCTCTTTATCTCTGTAAAGCTGCTTTGGGATCATGTCTATTGTTAAAATCGCTATACAAATAAAACTGAATTGAATTAAATTAATGCCATAATAGAGATTATGCCTTTTTTCAAATCTGGCAACATGTTTTATATGTAGCTGACATTATTTTGTACATTGGCCATTAGGATGCATTCTGTTAAGGTCCGTCTCTGACGAAAACTGAAATGCATTTCTTGCACAACAGACCTGCTGTTGTGTCATTGATCAGTCTCAAGCAGTTGAGGCCGGCAATCTGAGAGGCATCAATCACTGATCTTCGCTCTGCATCAGTAAAGAAACTAGGTACCTGCATAAAAAAAAGATTTTAAGCAAAAACTTTCAAAAGAATTTTGTACAAATTATGGACAGTTTTCTCTGAGAGAAAAAATCTGATATCACTTACAGAAATCACACAGTCCACCACTGGTTTCTTAAGTGCACTCTCAGAGGTCTCTTTTAGCTTAGTGAGCAACATAGCTGTCACCTGCTCAATGGTGAACACCTTATCCTCATCCAAGTAACGGACCTATAAAAAATGGCATTTACACTTTTTTACTACCTTGATACAGAAGTGATACACCACTAGAGACACAATCAATAGTCATGTGAAAAGGAAAGTGCATTCTATAATTATCTGGCCCTTTAGAGGTCTTAAAATAAAGTAAATACAGCCTACGATGATCAACAGCACACAGCATATTACACCGTCATTATTTATTTTACAAAACTGCTAAAACTTGATCTTTTATAGAGGTGATCACACTTGCTGATCATCAGTTATTCAAAAGTAATTGATTAGCAGCGCCTGGCTCCTACTTAGCTTCTAAATTCCTATGGAAGCAGTGTGTACTAAGATTTTCACACATGGTTTCTCCATTCAGACAACTGAATATTTACTGAATACAAATACACCAACACTAAAAAAGATGAGTGCACTCTCTGCATTTCTGTTTCAGCTTTGCAGTAATGACAAAGCGCAGCCGGTGTGGAACATGTAAACCTTACCTTTATTCCAGTGCTGCCATTAGCAAGCTTGTGAAGACTGTAAGGCAACTTGGATTTTTCGCTTTTAACAAAGTGATCGTCAAACGCTCGACCATGAAACTTCTTAAAGCCATGTACAGTGTTCTTAAAGTTTGTTATCATCTGTCGAAAGAAATGTATTATGTTCAATACGTCGCAATTCCTGGATTTTGGCTGGTTTATTCTGGACCATGTCATTCCTCTGTACCTGACTCTTTGCGGCATTTCCGACGGTTCTGTTTTTAGACGCCAAAGAAATACAAGCCCTGTGGAGGAAAAAAAAAATGTAAACGATTTTTTTTTACATCATTGACATTGCGATCATCGACGTCCAATACCCAAGAGACACTGCATAGTCAGGATCAACAAAACCTCTGAGGACAACAAGTCAGGACCTGAGAGAGAGCACCTTTAACCTGCTTTTCACAAATGTAGTGTTTTGCGAGTGCGGTAATGGTAACCACACGATTAATATTTAATCAGAAGCTTGTTGAATACATGAGAATTAGTTCTGTACACTTTAACAATGCAAAAGTAGACCACTTTCCCCAGACATGGAGTGTGCACATGGACTGCTTTGTCCTAAATACCATTTAATAATACAAGCAATTTAATATAAAAATGAATAATGACTCATAAGTAATAATGGGCTTTAACCCTCTTGCTAGCTCAGGTTTAACCTCAGGCAGGGCGTAGCGGTGGCCCATTGCATTTGTGCTCGGTTACAGTGAAGGAGACATTTCATCTCGTTTCCAGTTCAATTCCAGTTAGCTCTAGCATAGAAAATACAGTCCGGTGTGACCTGTATCAAGCAGTAGACTAGTGACAAACAGAAAGCCCGTGTATTTGGGCGCATGATCATCAGAAAACACTGCGTAACAAACTACAGCATCGTTCTGCAGTCGTGTACTTACGGAGTGCATCTGTCACTGTATTCATTTGCAATGGTTTCAATGCCGCCGCTCCGGGCAACGGCGATGTAACAGTTCTGAAAACCTACATCAAAACCTACTACGGACATATTCAAGCTTTAATTCGTCTCCTCACTTATAATTTTACAATATATATAATTTAGACGAGAATAGCCTACCACGGTTAAACTAAACTACGTGCCTAAATCTACGGTGCGTATTTATAAATATATATGTATAAATATTCGAGGTAAGAGTCGCTAGCTGTTCAGGTAAAGCTAAGCTAGATCCAAGCGTTAATCCCAAACCAGCACACCACTACTGCATTCTCTCGGCCGGGCTGCAACTGATGCCCAGGACCGCGAACACTGCGCACAGGAATAGGATGAAGAACCGCCCCCGGTGCGTTCTGATTGGATGGCGGACGCAATGCAGCAACCCGATTGGTGAAACGGGCGAGATAAGGAGGAAAAATCTAGAAGCCTCGCAAGACAGGCCAGCGACCTACGTCATCAGGACTCACCGGGGTAGCTGAGTGACCAATGAGAGACGCCGTAAGTGTCACTGAGCCATCCGAAATCATCCTCGTCATTATAATACCCAATATATTATTTTTTTTATTGGTTTACATAAATATCTCAATACAATATTATACATTTAATTGTGGTGAAATTCTTTCCTGGCATATCAAAGCATATTAGGAAACTGGGGTCAGTCATAATACAGCACCCTTGGGGCTTGCTCAAGGGCCCGACCATGGACGTGTGGCAGTAGGGCATGAACCACCAAAATTAACAGATCAGAAACCCAGAGCCTTAACTACTGAACCACCACTGCCCTGCATAATGATAATGATAATAATAATAATAATAATAATAATAATAATAATAATAATTATTATTATTAGATATTATTATTATCAATGCAAAGTAGCAAAGTTGCTCTGAACCTGAACAAGAACATGAACACCTGGACATTTATTAAATTACCAATCATGTGGCAATATCACAATGCATAAAATTGATATTAAGGTCAAGATCATCAGATGTTAATCACAGTTATTTTGACAACAAGGTGATTATTGGTTACAGACAGGTTAGAGAATTTCATTAATTGGCAGGACTCCTGGGAATTTCACCCATAGTGTGAACGCTCAAAGAAAAAAAAAAAATAAAAATAAAAATAAAAGGAACGAGGCGCTGGGTCGAAACGCTTTGGAAATGCGCTCGAGTGTTCACGCTCTAAAATAATGTGTGTTATCAGTCAAAAACGTGGGGTGGGGTGACGTTACGACCAGGAAGTATAAAATGCATACAGAGAGAGGCAGTGTCAGCTTCTGTAAGGGAGAAGGAAGCAATGCAGGGACGCCGGAGGTTTGGCATAGAACTATGGTTACATACGTAATCTAGAGACGTTCCCTTTCAGGACCTCGAGCTGCGTCAAAAGTGTCCAATCACGCCAGACTGACCAGTCCCTGCTTAGTGTGTGTCTGTCAAACACAGCTAGAGGGGGACTGAGGGGCCAGAAGTGGCACTGCAGTCTAGGTTATAGAACCGCAAAAAGGTCAGCGGGGTGGACCAACCCGCAGCGTTACATATGTCTTGGAGAGGAACTCCAGAGGACCAAGATTTTTGAGCCAGCTCTGATCCCGGAGGGAGCGGGGAGACCAGAGGACTCATAAGATGATGTGATGGCATCAACAATCCACCTGCTCAGAGTCTGCTTATTACCAGTAAGGCCTCTCTTGGGAGGGCCGTAGCAGACAAGCAGCTGACTAGTCTTTCTCCAAGGAATTGGAGAATGCATCCGAATCCAGTGCGTGCACGGGAGAGAGCCGGTTAATTTTTTTGATTAAAAACCTTAATGGTTGATGCAGGAGACCACCGCAGTATTGTCAATATGGAACAACACATGGTGACCTCTGATGTGTGAGAGGAAATGCTTCAGTGCTGGCATGGCCAGAATCTCTAGGTAGTTCATGTGCCAGCATAGATGAGGCCCTTCCCACATACCTCGGGTGGAGCAACCAATCATGATCGCTCCCCACCCCGTGAGGGACACATCCATCGTTGGTGTTAAGCGACGACCGGGGACTCCCAGCACGGTGCCTAGAGATAGGAACTGGGAATATTTCCAAACATCTAAGGCACGTAGGCATTGCTGCATGACCTTGATGGTGCGGAGTGGGTTGCCCCTCCGTGAGAACCCACTGGTCCTGATCCACCAGTGAAGGGGTCTCATGTACAGCAGGCCAAGTGGAATCACACTAAACGCAGTTGGCATAAGCCCTAGCATTTTCTGGAACTGCTTGACAGTGAGAGGCTGTCCTTCTCTGACCTTCCTAACGGCCGTAAGGATGGCCACAATGCGGGCAGGGGAAAGCTGTGCACGCAAAGTAGTTAATATCCCATATGACACAGAGATAGGTGGTTCTCTGTAATGGAGAAAGCACACTCGTTCAGCCGTAACCCCAACGCCTTCATGTGGGCGAGAACGACATCTCGATGCCGGACTGCCAACAGCTCTGATTGCGCTAGGATCAACCAATCGTCGATGTAGTTGATCCACACATTTTGTGAAGGTACGGGGTGAAAGGGCAAGGCCAAACAGAAGAAACCGGTATTGGTACGCTTCAGCCCTGAAAGCGAACCTCAGGAACTTCCTGTGAGAAGGTAGGATGGATACATTAAAGTTTTCTTCTTCTTCTTTCGGCTGCTCCCATTAGGGGTCGCCACAGCGGATCATCCGTCTTCATACCACCCTGTCCTCTACATCTGCCTCTTTCACACCAACTACCTGCATGTCTTCCCTCACCACATCCATAAACCTCCTCCTTGGCCTTCCTCTTTTCCTCCTACCTGGTGGCTCCATCCTCAGCATTCTTTTACCAATATAACTCATGTTCCTCCTCTGCACATGTCCAAACCATCTCAATCTCGCCTCCCTCACCTTGTCACCAAAACATCCTACATGGGCTGTCCCTCTAATAAACTCATTTCTAATCCTGTCCATTTCAGCTCTGCTACCTCCAGCTCCGCCTCCTGTCTTTTACTCAATGCCACTGTCTCTAGTCCATACAACATTGCAGGTCTCACCACAGTCCTATAAACTTTCCATTTCATTCTTGCAGATACCCTACTATCACAAATCACTCCTGTCACTCTTCTCCACCCACTCCACCCTGCCTTCACACTTTTCTTTACTTCTCTAACACATTCTCCATTACTTTGCACTGTTGACCCCATGGACTTGAACTCCTCCACCTTCTCCACCTCTTCTCCATGTAACCGCACCACTCAACTGCCCTTGTTTTCATTTACGCACATGTACTCTGTCTTACTCCTACTGACTTTCATTCCCCTTCTCTCCAGCGCATATCTCCACCTCTCCAGGCTCTTCTCAACCTGCTCACTACTCTCACCACAAATCACAATATCATCTGCAAACATCATAGTCCAGGGAGACTCCTGTCTGACCTCGTCTGTCAACCTGTCCATCACCACTGCAAACAGAAAAGGGCTCAGGGCCGATCCTTGATGCAGTCCAACCTTCACCCTGAACCAGTCTGTCTTTCCTACTGCACACTTCACTGCTGTCACACTGTCCTCATACATGTCCTGCACCACCCTCACATACTTCTCTGACACACCTGACTTCCTCATACAATACCACAACTCCTCTCTTGGCACACTGTCGTACGCTTTCTCTAAATCCACAAATAAACAATGCAATTCCTTCTGTCCTTCTCTATACTTCTCCATCAACATTCTCAAAGCAAATAAGGCATCTGTGGTGCTCTTCCTCGGCATGAAACCACACTGTTGCTCACAGATGGTCACCTCTTCTCTCAGCCTGGCTTCCACTACTCTTTCCCATAACTTCCTGGTGTAACTGATCAACTTAATTCCCCTGTAGTTACTGCAGGTCTGCACATCTCCCTTATGCTTAAAGATCGGTACCAGCACACTTTTTCTCCTTTCCTCAGGCATCCTCTCACCTTCCAGAATCTTGTTAAACAATCTGGTTAAAAACTCCACTGCCATCTCTCATAAACATCTCCACGCTTCTACCGGTATGTCATCTGGTCCAACCGACTTTCCACTCTTCATCCTCTTAATCGCTGCTCTCACTTCCTCCTTACTAATCCTATCAACATCTTGCTTCACTAACTTTACATCATCCAACCTTCTCTCTCTCTGATTTTCCTCATTCATCAGCTGCTCAAAATACTCCCTCCACCTTCTCAACACATTCTCCTCACTAGTCAACACATTTCCATCTCCACCCTTTATTGCTCTAACTTGCAGTACATACTTCCCAGCCCGGTCCCTCTGTCTGGCTAATTGGTACAAATCCTTTTCTCCTCCCTTAGTGTCCAACCTCTCATACAGCTCCTCATATGTCTTTTCCTTGGCTTTTGCCAAATCCCTCTTTACCTGCTGCCGCATCTCCTTGTACTCCTGCCTACTTTTCTCATCACTCTGTCAATCCCACTTCTGTTTTGCCAACCTCTTTCTCCTTATGCTCTCCTGCACTTCCTCATTCCACCACCACGTCTCTTGTCTTCCTTTCTATTTCTAGATGCTACACCAAGTACTTTTCTAGCTGCCACCCTCATCACGCCTGCAGTAGTTACCCACTCATCCAACACCTATTCACCACCACCGAGCCCCTGTCTGACCTCTTTCCTGAACCTCACACTACACTCTTCCTCCTTCAGCTTCCACCATCTTATTCTTCTTTCAGTCCTCACTCTCCTCCTCTTCTTCTTTACCTCCAAAACCATCCTACAGACCACCATCCGATGCTGTCTAGCTACACTGTCCCCCGCCAACACCTTACAGTCTACAATCTCCTTCAGGTTGCATCTCCTGCATAGAACATAGTCCACCTGTGTGCACTCTTATACGTCACCCTATGATCCTTCTTCTTCTTAAAATAAGTGTTCACCACTGCCATTTACTTACTTTTAGCAAAATCTACCACCATTTGCCCTTCTACATTCCTCTCCAACCATACCTACCCATCACCTCCTCATCACCTCTGTTTCCTTCACCTACATGCCCATTAAAGTCTGCCCCAATCACCAATCGTTCTTTCCTAGGTACACCATCTACCACTTTATCTAATTTACTCCAGAATCTTTCCTTCTCCTCCATCTCACAGCCGACTTGTGGAGCATAGGCACTGATGACATTTATCATCATCCTTCAACTTCCACCTTCACGATCATCACCCTATCAGAAACTCTCTTCACCTCCACTACACTCTTACTGTACTCTTCCTTCAGAATCACCCCTACACCATTTCTCTTTTCATCCACACAATGATAGAACAGTTTAAACCCACCTCCAATGTTCCTAGCTTTACTCCCTTTCCACTTGGTCTCCTGAACACACAACATATCTAACTTTCTCCTCTCCATCATATCAGCTATCTCTCTCCCTTAACCAGTCATAGTACCAACATTTAAAGTACCAACCCAAACCTCCACTCTCCTACACTTCTTCTACACTTCTCCTTTTTCTGCTGTCTCTGTAGACGTCTTCCTCCTCTCCTTTTCCTTCTTCAGCAAACAGTAGCCCAATTTCCACCGGTACCCTGTCGGCTAACGATACCTGTAGCGGTCATTGTTAACCTGGGCCTCAACCGATCCGTTATGAAATTCTTATTTGTGACCCGCTTATTCGATTTGGCACGTGTTTTACGCTGGATGCCCTTCCCAACGCAACAATCCCCATTTATCCGGGTTTGGACTGGCACTAAGAGTGCACTGGCTTGTGCCTCCCTAATGGCTGGGTTTGGATACATTAAAGTACGCATCCTTTAGATCTACTGTGACAAACCAGTCCTGTGATCTTATTTGAAGCATGACCTGCTTGAGGGTCAGCATCTTGAACCTGAGTTTTATGAGAAAGCTGTTCAGCTGACGTAGATCTAAGATAGGACGCAACCCTCCGTCTTTTTCTGGGAACTATGAAGTACCGGCTATAAAAGCACTTTTGTACGTCGCTCTGGATAAGGGCGTCTGCTAAATGCCCCAAATGTAAATGTAAATAAAACCCGGACTCCCGTTCTGATGGAGGGATCACCTCGATGGCCTCCTTCCTCAGTAGAGTGTTTACTTCCAGTTCCATGACCAGAGACTGCTGGCTTCCCACCAGGGTGGGATGAATCTCATGAAAACGGACAGTGCCCTAAGACGGCTCAAAGGGTTGCAAAATCTCCCCTTCGAGGAGTGCTCTCCAGGAGTGGAGCAATCGCATAGAATGTGCGCGGCACAATCTGCAACGAAAGCGCACAGAATGCACGCAGTCAGATCTCTCAGAAACCAGACTTAGCTCCGCCCCCAACTCCATAGCTCCTCAAGTCTAGCTCCAAAGCGCGCACCCTCTCCTTTTTAGAGGAAGAGAAGCGGAGTTAATGCTCTCGTCGCAAGGGGAAGAAACCGCAGAACGGTGTGCTTCCAAGCCTGTGAGCAAGTGCTGGACCAAACTGGTGAGGTTGGAGAAAGGGACAAGCCCGTTTTGAAACTCTCTGCAAGGCCCATTTGTGAGCCCCAGGAACTGCCGCGCCGCTCCGCCTCAGCAAGAGCCGGGGCAGAACCGTGATGAGTGCGAGCTCTCTCCTCGGAGAGTGATGCTCGGAAGCTGGGAGCAATGGCATTGACATGCAGCCAGCTCTCTCGAGAACTGACTAGCGTGCTCCGTTTCCAGGATTTTTTTTTTTTTTGATGAACAATTGACAGACAATTCAACACATACACACAGAGCACTTCGTTAAGAAACAGAAGCTGACGCTGCTTCTATCCGTATGAGTTTTGGTCGTGACATCACCCCACCGGTAATGGCCAGCTTCCATTTTTTGACTGATTACACCCATTATTTCAGAGCGTGAACACTCAGGCATGTTCCCAATGTGTTTCGACGCAGCTCAAGTTCCTGAAAGGGAACAACAAAAAACATCCGATAGATAGCAGCTTCACACCAGATTCGGTGACTATCGTTTAAAACAGATTATCTAGAGAATTTGGCGAACCCAGCCAGAAGGGTTGCACAATCCAGTGCACTCTTAGTGCCGGTCCCAAGCCCGGATAAATGGGGAGGGTTGTGTTAGGAAGGGCATCCAGCGTAAACGTGCCAAATCAAATATGCGTCTCACGAATCAGAAATTCATACTGGATCGGTTACCAACGACCGCAACATGTATTTTTTGTCAACAGGGTACCAGTGGAAATTGGGCAGTGTGGAATGGGTGGAGAAGAGTGGCAGGAGTGATTTGTGATAGAGGAGTATCTGCAAAAGTGAAAGGGAAAGTTTACTGGACTGTGGTGAGACATGTTATGTTGTATGGTTTAGAGACAGTGGCATTAAATAAAAGACAGGAGATGGAGCTGGAGGTAGCAGAGCTGAAGATGTTGAGGTTTTCATTGGAAGTGACAAGTATGGGCAGGATTGGAAATTAGTGTATTAGTGGGACAGCGCATGTAGGACGCTTTGGAGACAAGGTGAGGGAGGCGAGATTGAGATGGTTTGGACATGTGCAGAGGAGGGACATGGGGTATATCGGTAGGAAAATGCTGAGGATGGAGCCACCAGGAAGGAGGAAAAGAGGAAGACCAAGGAGGAGGTTTATAGATGTAGTGAGGAAAGACATGCAGGTAGTTGGTTTAGAAGAGGCAGATGTAGAGGACAGGGGGGTATGGAGACGGATGATTTGCTGTGGTGAACCCCTAATGGGAGCAGCCGAAAGAAGAAGGAGAAAAAGAAGTTAATAGAAACAAACTTACAGCAGGGTCACCAAATTTGATAAGGCATTATTACAGGTTATCAAAATCCGTTCCCTTCCTCTATTTTACATGCAATGACTTTAATGTTCTCCACAAAGCCATTAAAATAATGACCATACTGTTATGTGGTTGATAATGTCTAACATACTAAGTGCCTTATGTATGTAACCACTAATTTTAACCACAAATGTAAAACATAAATCCCATTTAATACTGTTGTATAGTGTAATATACATGTAATGAATCAATGACAGTTTTTTATATTTCTAATTTGTGCTAAAAATTATGGTTATCATAAAAATTAAAAATACAACTAATTTGTTTTAATGGTAACTATAATATAACAGGGTTAACAGGGTAATAATAATAGCAGGGGAACGGAGAAGAAATCTTAAAATGTGCACGCCGCACAGCTGTAGGACAGGATAGAATCAGGCTCCTGAACACACTGCAAATAAAACAAATGGTCACACACATCACACTGAATCTGTAACAACAAAGGATGTTTGAATATCTGAAAAATCTGAGCTGGGATCTACATATCGATCTACATATATCTACATCTCGAAAGAAAATTTACTTATAATCTTTTACTCCAGTGCTCATGTTAGTTCTCACTCTCCAGTGTTCTGTATTGTTGAAAGATTTATGATCAAACTCTTGATGTCACCCAAATGAGGATGGTTTCCCTTTTGAGCCTGGTTCCTCTCAAGGTTTCTTCCTCATTACATCTAAGGGAGTTTTTCCTTGCCACAGTCGCCATGGCTTGCTGGCGATCAGGGATAAATGCACACTATTCACCTTGACTGTTGATTTCTGTAAAGCTGCTTTGAGACAATGTCTGTTGTGAAAAGCGCTATACAAATAAACTTGACTTGACTTGACATATATTATTTTAAGACAGATGCCGTGTAAAGGGGTTCAGAATAATCAGAACACTGTCATGAACTGCCCTATTTTAACAGCATTTTACCCAAGTAGATGATAACGGTTGTTCATGTTTTTTCCTCACTGCTTCTTTGACCGTTGGTCTTCTCCCCACAATGGTGGCACAGCTCAGTAAGATCCTCAGGTCACCATTAAAAACAATAAAACTTGTAAATAATTGCATGCATGTGTTATTCATTCAAATAATGTATTACATAAGTTAAAACCATAGAATTGAACAAAAGTACCAGTCTCATTTAGCAGGGTCATGGCAATGTGTTCGGTACTGATTTACTTCTGCAGTGTTGTTAGGAAATGCCAGAGGCTCCTCTGCCAGTAGTTCCTCTTTACTAATATGGCAAATGTATTACTGATTGATCAGTGTTTAAAATATAGTTGTGGGTGTTAACATTCCTGTTGACATGAGACCCAAATATTTTTCAGGATATAATACAGAGAGGGTTAGACATCACCAGAGTGAATATGGAGAACTTAAAAGTAATTGCGTGTGAAATTGGCCGCTTTTCCCCCGCGTTTCAGAATCTCGCCGAGGTCGCAGTCACGCCTCGGACACCCGCCAAGGGCGTCGCTGCGCTCCAAAATCCGGCCGAGGGCACCGTCGCGCTCCAGAGTCCGCCTAGACCTCCGTGGAGGGCACCGCTCCACTACATACCTACGGCGAGGGTGCCGCCGCGCCTCAAACCTCCATAGAGGGGATGCACGGATCCTATCTGCATTACGGATTATACCCGCATTACGGATTATACCCGCATTACGGATTATACCCGCATTACGGATTATACCCGCATTACGGATTATACCCGCATTACGGATTATACCCGCATTACGGATTATACCCGCATTACGGATTATACCCGCATTACGGATTATACCCGCATTACGGATTATACCCGCATTACGGATTATACCCGCATTACGGATTATACCCGCATTACGGATTATACCCGCATTACGGATTATACCCGCTGTCCGGTTCGTACTTATCCTCAAGCCTCTGCCTTGTATATGCAGACAAATAAAGTTTTTAACCTTTCTCTCGTTTCCTAATATTGGTCTATCCGTGACAGAAATAGAGGGAGGTAACAGATCTGATAACCTGTATTAGTGCCTTTTTAGATATGGTGACCCTGCAGTAAGTCTGTTACAGTTCACTTTTTAGGATATAAGAGAGAGAGAGAGAGAGAGAGAGAGAGGGTTGTGCATCACTAGAATGAATATGGAGAACATTTAACTCAATTCACAGGGTTCCAATCAATTCATAACGAATTCCAGTATTTTATTTAGCATTTTATTACCTAATAGCAATAATTCAAATATATTCCAAATTTCTCTATTTGGAATAACAATAATCCTATTGTTGTTAATTATATATATATATATATATATATATATATATATATATATATATATATATATATATACATTGGCGATCAAAATTAGAGAACAATTTATAAACAATTGAACAATTCTGAAATAATGTCATCTTCACTGCTCAACAGTTGAAGGAGTTTTTGTCCTGTCTATACCATGCTACCAGAACACCATTTTCACAAAATAACTAAGGCATTTAAAAAAAAACATTATTTTGCAGAAAACACACTGATCAAAATTAGAGAACACTTTCAGATACCTCCCAGTTATTGGTGTTAATCTGGCACCTAGTGCTAATTTCCTTGATTATCTGTCAACCCCTATTTAACTGGCAGCCTAACTTCCAGTTTCACTGACTCTGCAAGATGGTGGGCCGTTCTAAAGTGACTGAAAGCCTCCGCAGCAGGTTGTCCAGATGAAGGCCAAAGGATGACCCTATCAGCCATAGCAAGACAAGTTGGTCGTTCCAAATCTGTGATTTCAAGAATATTGAATCTTTACAACATCACAAACTCATTCAAGTCCGCCAAGAAGGCTGGTCGTCCACGGAAGACAAATACAAAAGAGGACAGGATACTGCGGAGGATCTCAATGGGCAATCGTTTCCACACTGCAGCTGGAATTGCTCACCAGTTCAGCGCTGAACAGGGTAAGGATCTGTCTCGTCATACAGTGTCTCGACGTTTAAGAGCATTTGGA
Organism: Silurus meridionalis; assembly: GCF_014805685.1. NCBI lineage: Eukaryota > Metazoa > Chordata > Actinopteri > Siluriformes > Siluridae > Silurus > Silurus meridionalis. Next base: position 13,647,875 of record NC_060891.1, on the reverse strand, counting down.
CTAAAAGCCCACTCTGCAGTGACCAAACCTCTCATTCGCAGAAAGAATCAAAAGGCTAGACTAAGCATGTTGTGTGGACAGAGGAAAACTGGTCCAAAGTTCACTTCAGTGATGAAAGCAAGTTTAATTTATTTGGGTCCAATGGGAAACATTATGTTCGGCGACAAACTGGAGAAAGACTGAACCCAAAGTGTGTAAAGAAGTCAGTGAAAAGTGATGGAGTCCTGATCTCAACACACACTTTCATACACAATGTCAGCATTATATATATAATTATATATATATATATATATATATATATATATATATATATATATATATATATATATATATATATATATATATAATTAACAGTCTAAAGCATCCGCACCCGACTAAATTTTATTAGCCTTAATTAAGTTAACTTAATTGAGTGGTTAAAAAAAAAAGCAGTCATGAAAATAAAGAAGGCAAAAGTAGTTAAATAGCTTTGTTTTTTTAAGTACTGTAATGAGTCTTTTATGAACAGTTAATGGCGCATCCACTGTTCTCCACGCGCGTTCAAGGTAACGTGCACGGCGCTAGGCGCGTTCTCGCACCAACATGTAATGACCAGTGAACGCTGATATTTGCATTTGCGCTGTTTGCGTAGCGAACTTCTCCAGATGATCTATTTTAAGCTGCATTTCTGCAACAGCGCCATCTAGGGTCACAACGTACGATGGTCACAGAATCTGGTGTAACAGGTGTTTGGGTTAGTCTGTACCCAGGAGACTATAGAGTCTATAACCTCAGATATTTATAAATCTCTAAAATAACATTTTATTCAAAATGTTAATCTTGTACATTCAATACCAGTCAAACATTATTGACCATACAGATACAACAAAAAAACTGAAAAATGTAATAAATAAAACTGCAATTCGTACTAATAACTCCCCAGTTACCATAGAAACAAACTAAACAGTTGACGTTTTTTGACAGCATTTGCTCCAACCATCACCAACACAAGATAAACATCATCCACAGTGGATGCCCAAATGTTTCCGACTTTTCCTCTAAAGAAGTAGTTTAAGGCGTCCAGACTACGATATGTCTTCACAGCTTCTCTCATTGGTACTCACTCAGTCTCAGACAAAAAATAATACACGTCAGGTAACCTTATTATCTATTGTAAAAGCTTTTATAAATATTTTTACTGTTCTGTTTTAGCTAAACTTAAAAAGTAGTAATTTTGTTTTTGCAGCCCTGTGCTTTAAAACTGGAGTCCTTCAAATAAGTTTTGATCACACTGGAGTTTAGAATATTTTAATAATACTGTATGAATAAGCATATCTTTTTTTTTTTATTTCGGCTTCTCCCTTTAGGGGGCGCCACAGCGGATCATCCAATATTAATAAGCATATAGTATATACATATAAATAATACCCAAAAACAGTGTTCGTTATTTAAGTAAAAGCAAAAGAAGCATAATCCTGAACCAGTTAACAATGATGCAGCTTCATGTGACATGCCAAGAAACAATACGCCACTGTGACAATACCACAAATATGACAAAGCATGTAAAAGTAAAACACCCTCATAGCAGGGGTCACCAACATGGTGCCCGCCAGCACCAGGTAGCCCGCAAGGATCACATGAGTAGCCCGTGGGCCTTTTCTAAAAAGTAGCTGTTTCCTACTTTGTTAAATCATTGTTGATAATTATTATGAGAAATCATTAACATGATCAGTGTCTTCACATAAATGAATATCATTAATTATTAATAATAACATATAATAACAGGTAAATTGAGCAAATTTGTTATTTCAGATCAAACTGAAAACTGTGTGTATTAAACTGGTAGCCTTTTACATTAATCTGTACCCAAGAAGTAGCTCTCAGTTTCAAAAAGGTTGGTGACCCCTGCTATTGAGCATGGGGTCACCAACATGGTACCCGTGGGCCTTTTACAAAAATTTATATAAATTATATAAAATTTATATAATTTTTACTTACCAGTGAGCTGCATTTAATCTTTGTTGTTGCTAATCTTTTTTAAATCACACTTGCATTGGTGTGAATTTGAGAAGGACAATATTAAAATATAGATGACTAGATATAGATGAACATCATTAATTATTAATAATAACATATAATTAACGGTAAATTGAGCACATTTGTTATTTCAGAAGTGTGTATCAAACTGGTAGCCCTTCACATTAATAAAACCCAAGAAGTAGCTCTCAGTTTCAAAAAGGTTGGTGACCCCTGCTATAGCGCATGACAGAGTACAGCAGATCAGAGCAGAGGTGGTACACGACCCCCGTCTTCTGGCTTGAGGCAGAGTTCTTTAGCTAAATGATTTTAGAGAGCTTTACTTTATACCATACAGATTGTTTCAGATATGAGGATATTACAGTATTTCACGTGGGACAGAATATTACACTGCACGAGTACAAATATTTCAACTGGACATTTTTTTTAACAGTGAGATCTTTATTAAAACATTTTATACATACTTTATAAATGTGTCGGTATCGATATTGACGATGCTTGTATCGGATCGATCCGATCCGATCTTGGTATCGGATCGAAAACTATTGGTATCGCCCATCCCTAACTATAAAGGTTTTTGTGATCAGCTAAATTGGTTTCTTAAAAAAATCTGAGATAAAAATGAAGTGTAGTTGTGTTCTGTACACTAAAGCATTGCATTAATGACCTCATTGTTTGATGTTCACTTTGAGTGTATGAACTTTATTTTTAATAGGGAAAATTATGAATGAAGATTAATAAATGTTGCCGTTCATTGCACCCCACCTGTCATGTGTCCCACATTTTGAGAGCCTCTGACATAATGAGTAGGCGAAAATGTGTTCATTAAGGAAGTGTGCTAAACTCTACACAGTATTTTTAACTCTCACTCACTCTGCGCCATGACAGCACGCTTTTATTCTGCACGACAAATTGGGAAACGTGCAACGGAAGTGACGTCATGCGGACGACGTCGTTAGTTTGGAATGGGGAAGAAGAGTTGTAATGTGTTGTTTTGATCCTCTTTAGCTCTCTAACCAGCTAGACTTTTAGAATGGGGCTTTTCGGAAAAACACCTGAGAAACCGCCCAAAGACCTGGTAGGAGATTAACTGTGGTGTTCAGAAAGCTGTTTGATGGAATCCACAGATCAGTAAGGAGTGTTAGATAAGACGCCTGGAGGATTCGCTTGCTAACGTTCCTAGCTAACTTTATGTAGTTGAATGACCATAACGCATTATTTATCACATAGACTGTGGGTGATTAATGATATCACTTCATATGCTTGTTGTCGTTTTAATCTCTACACGTGGCTGATTGACTGACAGGTGCCACAGGCAGGATTTTTCTTTTTTTTTTCAAATGTGCAGTACAATACAAGTTTTAAGTGGCATGTTATAATGCTACATATGGTGACATCTGAAATACAGTGAGCTGTCTATCTATCTTAGTTTGAGAAATAATCATTCCTGCTTCTCTTTACAGATTAATGAATGGTCCCTGAAAATCCGGAAGGAAATAAGGGTGATTGACAGACAAATCCGAGGTGAGCTTTGTCCCATAGAAGTCCCAAAGATCGTAAAACAATATCTACATTTTGTCTTTATTTCTTATGTGTAATAGTATGATGTTACGGTGTCGCTTAAAATGAGGAGTTTCGGTGTGCTCGATGTGAGTTTTTTATCATTTCGTAGATATTCAGCGAGAGGAGGAGAAAGTAAACGATCCATTAAAGATGCCGCAAAGAAGGGACAAAAGGACGTGTGCATCATTCTTGCCAAAGAGATGATTCATTCAAAGAAGGCAGTCAACAAACTTTATGCCTCCAAAGCCCAAATGAACTCTGTGCTTCTTAGTATGAAGAATCAGTTATGTGAGTAGGGCTTACATCTTGCTTACACTACATTCAGAATACCAAACCCTTTTACTGATCATAGATACATATTTATTTTGGTGTATGTTCTGACAGCTGTGTTAAGAATGGCCGGCGCATTGCAGAAGAGCACAGAGGTCATGAAGGCCATGCAGAACCTGGTGAAAATCCCTGAGATCCAGGCTACTATGAGGGAACTCTCAAAGGAGATGATGAAGGTCTGTAAATCACCAGAAATGTGTTGAAAAGTGTGTTTTTGAGTGTGTTTGTGCTTGTTTTTATAATTTTTTTAATAGCCTACATTTCCATAGCCTAGTTAAAGTCTGGGTTTTTTCTAACCACATGATGTGCTTAATTATTTTCTTCTTAAATTTTTGTAATCCTATAATTTATAATACATACAGCACAATCACAACAACAAGGTTCACAGTGAAAACTTCTAGGAAAATATTATTACACCTTAATGTAACTCCTTAGAAGCAGAATCTTATCATGTGGTTCACACACACTCACATTTTGTGTATGTTTTGACACACAAAACACATTTTACCAGTATATGTGTCTTTAATGTTATATGATAGTCTGATACTGATAACAACACATTCTATACACTGCTGTAGGATTTTATTTTTATTTATTTTTAACTTTGCCTTCAGTTCTTTTGAAAATGTGTAGCCATAAGCAGGTGCAATGTTACAGTGACACCCACAGGACCATCACTTCACTTCTAGGGCCTATAGAAAGATAAACATAACTCGAACACACTCCCTGCATCATATTAGGAGTTTTATGTGATTTCATCATTGCGTTTGTGTATGTTGTGTAGGCGGGTATTATAGAGGAGATGCTGGAGGACACGTTTGAGGGCATGGAAGATGAGGATGAAATGGAGGAAGCAGCAGAGGCGGAAGTTGATAGGATCCTGTTTGAGATCACAGCCGGTAAGGAGCTTGATTTTACACAGAGAGTTTATTGTGTTTAATTTGCCACTGCAACTTAATTTTGGTACAATATTTAATGTGAAGTTTAGCTTTTTTTTTTTTTTTAGCTTATGTAGTGACTTGACATGACTTGACTTTTGATCATGGGTGCTTCCAAAGCTAGACAATGAAACGCTACCAGTGGCAAATGTACTAATCATTTAAGCATCATGCAACCAGTATCATGCAAACCTGCAGAACCGAGTCGGTGAAGGTGCTTGGTAACATGACAGTAGCATGAGTTGTTGTGAATTAAGTGCACACAAAGCTATTTGCTGTTCTGCACACTCTCATAACATGCAGATGAACTTTGCTGTGGGTCAGTTAGAATTTTTGGGGCTGAAAATAAGTTCTTACTGCTGTGATGGATCAGTTTAAACCAAGCCCCTGTTTATCAGAAACAGCCCTTGATTTCACTCTGCTATAAAATTCCCCAAAACTGTTCATAATCCATTCTGCTCCTTTTATTTAATTTAAGACTCATGGTGCTGTGCTTTTATATAATGCTTTCTTTTTATCTCTTATACCACCTTAAAAGAGTTAGGTAGACTTGTTCTTGTATTGTTATAGTGCTTTTAAATGGCAAGTTTTATAGTGGTCCTGCAGTCTAATAGACTGTTTCATTCTGAAAACAGAATCAGATTTTAATAAAATTATTACATCAGTGTATATTTGTTATACAAGTTATCATATAAATGATCAAATTTAATAAAAGATGGTTTTGTTTTAATATAACAAAAGTTTTAATTCAGGTACTCATGTTTCTGGTGCGTATGTAATGTTAATAAGCCACCATGATCTACAGTAAAGTGTGCTTTCATATAAAAAGCCGTGTGATCCATCAATATCTAATGCATAATGTTTTTTTTTTTATTTTGTACTAATAGGCGCTCTTGGAAAAGCTCCCGGCAAAGTCACAGACGCTCTTCCTGAGCCAGAGCCAGTCGGGGCTACCGCAGCCTCAGAAGACGAAGAGGAAGATATTGAAGAAATGCAGTCCAGGCTAGCAGCACTGAGGAGCTAAAATGTTAAAGCTACTCTGACTAAGCTTCTGTAGGCATAGATAGAAGTCTCCTCCCGATTACAGCGAATTTATTCTTCGAATGTCTTGTTTCTTCTATATGTCTTTATAAGGACTGAATTGGTATCGGCAGGCTGTATAATAGTTTTACACACAACACGAGACCAAAAGAAATGCAAATACACCAGAACTTCCTTTGCCTACACAATTAAACAGCAAGGTTTAAATGAACAGCAGTTAGAAACCTTTTCATGCAGTTTTTTCTTGGCTGCTTGTAGATCATTTCGGTCTGATTATTTTCAGAAAAACATTATTTAAATAAGATATCAGTCATTTCTGTTTTAAACAGTGAGTTAAGTTAGTCCATGCTGTGAACACCAGGATCTGTGTAACATGACAAAGGATTGGTTGTACAGTGCAGTCATCTTGTTGGTCTCTATCCTTCTGTCTTTATCTTCACTGTGCTTTCTCAAACCTTATTTGGTGTCTAAGCAAATGCTTCTTCCCTGTGTAACCGTTCAGTCAAAAGAAATGTGGTTTTACTGAATTAAGAAAACTTAAAAATAAGCCATTTTTGTATGTAAGTTATGTATAAAATATATAAATATTGAGTGTGTTTATTTGAATTTGATATTAAGTCAATTCCTCCTGGTTATGTAAAGGGTTCTGTGATCTGGCTGCAGGCTGGGTTGATGAAAACCATGCTTTGTTCTGACTTGTTATGGTAACTGTGCAGCTTTCACAAAGAGACGCTGAACCCCAGCCAATGTTGAGAACGTTTCCAAGTTTGCACTCGTAAATTATTGTTGTCAAGAGAACTCCAGAAGTCTGAGACGTTTTCTAAATGTTCTAGACTAGTATGGTTTCACAAAAGAACTGCTGTGCATCGAAAATACTTGAGTTTATTAGAAAAAACACTATCAGTAACTGTAACGTCTTCCTTTTCCTCAATGTTGTTTTAAATTATTTCACCATGCTTGAAATAAATCTTATAGCCAAACATTTGGGGGGGAAAGACAAACTCAGAAATGAAATTTTGTTTGATTTTTACCACTTTATGTTAAATCACAAGCCACGTTTACTTCAATACACTATTACGTTTTTGTGATGTGACCTTGTGTAGCAGAGATCGTTAGGTCTTCATTTAAAATACAGCATCAGAGATATGGGGCTTTTTCTGCGCATACTATTCTGTGGGATCTCTTATAACTCTCCCTATTAAAAATGTGTCAAATTGTCAGTTTATAGCATGAGACTCCTATCTCTTACAGCTGTCTATTTGTGTTTGAGTATTCTGCCTTTCAAAATTTTCGTTCCTTGTCTAAAATAAGGGTATGTCATCAATTCATGATGCATATAGCAAAATATATCTTCTTATAGCTGACTGGAAATCTTTTATACAAATTCAGATTCATTCACTAATTATTAGTGCTTCATGAAAAATTTTCAAAGAAAGCAGTTAGCCTTATTTCAGTCTTATAAAAAAATGTATATATCTGGAGAATGCACACAGAAATGTGTTTTGTAAACAGGGCTGTATAAGAATAAACTTTTATGATCAAACTGGAGGTCTGTTTGTATTTTATTTGCAAATCTAACCATTTATTATTATTTTTATTGTAACAAAAAAGAAATGGAGGGGGAAGAAGTGTGTGTATTGTTTGAATTTTATTGTGAAATTAATGTTTGTTAACTTGGATCTTAATTGCTTGATTTTGCTATAATGCAACTCATGATGCATTACAAGTTATTGACTGGTTCAGATTTTGAGCTCACCATAGCCATAATGTTTACTGTGAAGAGCTGGTTTGCAATAACATCTAAAAATTGGTTTGACCTTTTTTTTCACAAGTGTGTGCTTGTATGTGTAATAGCACAAATTTATATTTATGTACTGAACCTTATTCAACGCAAAATGTTTATTTTACTGATAGCTTGGACTCGTTTCAATTATTGTAATGTTATGTTTGAATAGGAGGGTGTTGGCTTTAACCATGACTCAGGAGTTTATTTGTGTTTATTAAACTTACAGCTAGTGTTCAAAATTGTGTAATTGTTTGTTTAATGGATTACAATATGAGATCTGCATTTTGTATGGTGCAGCATCTCATCTGAACTCCAAATACCAAATTTTAGGGATATCCATAAAACTGTAATGTAGAGGTTGGTGAGTCACGTGGTGTTTACCTTCTCGGCGATGGTAAAGAGTTGTGGCCCTTTTTGCCTTCCATACAGCGCACACTTTTAGAATTAAGTCTTAAGCCCTATACTACGGTACTAATTAGTATATAAAAATAGTACATTATTTCTCTGGGCTACACATTAGCTATGAAATATTCATTCATCCAGTTACGAATTTGACTACCATGCAATTGATACTATATGATACAGGTATTAAAAATGCGTGTTGGTAAGCGTTGTAATGAAAAGCTTTGGTGTTGTGAGATCCTGTGTAGTACGGTAGTGTGTGGGGTTCGGACAGATCCATAGCGCATGCGCACAAGTGGTCCGCTTGTCAAACGGTCACCGCCAGCAGACGCGAAGAAACTCCTCCCTGCTGAATACAGGCTCTCCTAGCGCAATGGTCTCGTGGATTATTTCCAGGCTTGTGGTGTAAGTGTTTTTATTCTATTCCTGTAAAGTGGATTTTATTTTCATGCCCAAATCTTGCATCGAGTTGTTGATCTCAGTATTGTCAGGTGCGTGGTGTTCAGGACCCTGGTGTTTGTGTGTCCTCCTTTATTCTAGGCAGAATAGAATTGGAATCATATGCAGGTCGTGACGCGGTGTTTTGGCGACCGAGGACTTTCTTCTTTAAGGGGTTTTGCATTGGGATTTAATATAGGACAGTGACAATGTTGTCCCGAAAGACCTGTATTTTGATTTGTTCAGTGTCATACCCAGAGACAAATATAAGGGCCAAACAAAAGGCGGTGTGGACAGCGTGTCCCTCTGGACGGATGGGTTTATTTGAACAGGATTGCACATCATCTGGAGAGGTTTTGAGGCCAGCGCCCATCTGTTCCCCAACAGGACAATCATCATCATGTAAAAAAAAAATAAATAAATAATAATAAAAAATTTCTAGGATCTTTTAAAAATAATTATAATAAAATTAAAGGAAAAAAAAGGGGGGGGGGTGTTGGGGAGAAGAAACCGACGGGGGATGATGATGATGATGATGATGATGACGGGGTTAATGGTCTCAAATAGCTCCGAGGTTGTGTGATGTTTGCAGTATTGCATAAAAACAAAAGCAAATTATGCCCGCATGATACTAAATACATATCAAGTCAATTCATGTGTTGAAAGCATGAAGATCAATGTGGGTTGTTTTTGCCATTTTTCGATGATGTGTCCAAAACTAAAAGAAACGACAAAATGGCGAGTCAATTAAATTTAGATTACAATATCCGGTTACATTGCATGGGCGACACTTTGCAGGACACTAAAGAGCTGCATTACAGCGTCCTAATGTGCTAAATATAGTGTACATATTGAGGCATTCAGGTTGGCTTGGCAGAACACAATATGGTGCTGGAACAGGAAGGTGTTGTCACTCACATATCGTTGTGTAATTTGTTGTTGTGTGTTTTTTTGTTTGTTTGGTTTTTAGGGATTTTTATTTATTTTTTATAGGTGGTCGGTCTTTACGGAGGTCGAACACTTGTTCAGGTCAGATATGCAGCTGTCATTGAGCTGTGAGGAGAGAGAGAGAGAGAGAGAGAGAGAACACTTGTGAACAGATATGTAGCATGTAGTTACTTGATCACAGGTGCAGCTTTGGCCTGAGTTTTCTAGGAGTTTCTGGTTTCCAATTATTCAGCTCTACTGTACATCATTGCAGTTCACTTCAGTTTCTTTGCCACAGCCGTGAGCTATTTCTTGTCATGCAGACAAAATAAACTTGGAAAATAATCCGGGTCATAAAGAAGCGTTTGGCTGCAAACTACACACCCGACATCTGCTAGATAAATGTATACAGTCTTCCAGGCAACATGTTACTAAAATAATAAAGTCAATCGTAGGATTAAAAAAATAAATGCATTTTTGTATTTCAATAGGAAGTGCTACAGCTTTGCTTCAACTTTAACATGATGTGTTAAGCGTCACTGTCATATTACACTCATATAGACTGGAAACCCTTTTTTTATTTATTTTAGAAACATTGGGGTTTCATCTTGGGGTATAATTGAAATCCAAAGTCCCGGGATTTACTCCGTAACAATAATATAACTGCGGTAACACAGTGATATAACAATAAGCCAAGTGGCTTTCATTGTCATTACCACCTTATAGATTTGGTAGTACAAGTCAACGGAGACAATGTTCCTCCAACAACGAGGTGCTATATAAAACACCACAGATGTACACAAGACAACACAGAACGTCTACACAATGTGCATGTTTGCAAACAGTACAATACTTTATTAGTAAATTAGTATTTAAAAATAAATAAATAAAATACACAATACAATGCAGAAACACCAAGTACACATATGTAATCAGTTCTCATTGCTAGTCAAATGGTCAGTATAGGAATTACAGTAGGTATTACTTTTTATGTATTAGTTTAGACCAGAGGTGCCCAAACAGTTTCCTAAAAATGGCCAAAAATTAAACTTGATTGGGAACAGTGGGCCTTAAGTAAATTCAGTAAACTATTAGATTTAAATGATAGTTGCGATTGTTCCTCTCATTTATAATTTCATATTATTTTAAATATATTAAATATTAATATATGAAAATGATGACTCTAAACTAATGCAGGTTTTTTTTCAAAGTTGTTTTTCCATAAAACCTATAGTACAATGAGAAACAGAATACAGTACAATGACTTTCAATGCCAAATACAGCTTTTCAGTGACCCCTAGCTTGTCCTTGTTTTTTAAATGTTTTTCCAAAACGTATTTTTTTTTTTTCCTCTTCTTACATATGACATGGCGGACCAAATCAAATGACACCATGGGCCCACTTTGGCTCACAGGTCCTAGTTTGGACATCTCTGTTTTGTGAGCAAAGTGTGCATGTGTCTCATTGCTCACAGATCTCTCACATCACCGGTCCACACCTCAAAATAACTTTGTATATGCAATTCACTGCATCTTGTGCTCACTGTTATTGCACCTTACTTGCTTATACTACTCTGCATGCTGAGGTAGTCCGCTCTATTAATTGTTTAAAGAACAAAAATTGTTGGGTGTAAATGTCACAGATTTGATTAATACTACGTGGGTTTTTTTCTAAAGGTGTCAACGATGCCCACATTTTCTAGAAAAAACAGAGTGAATTGTTAAATAAGTAAATGGATTAAACAAGTTACAGTCAGTTTGGCTGTTGGTCAGACTTCACTACACTGTTCCATTCAGCCACTAGGAAACTGCAGAGAATAAACTTCAAGACATTGCATCTAAATTTGGTGGGGATAAAACCTAAGCAGCTGTGCTCTTACTGAATCCCAGAAAAATGTAAACAGAAACTTGCAATAATCTAGCCACATGCATTGCTATATCAGTTCTGCAAGTGTAGTTGTACAGGTTGCATTTAAAATTAAATGCATATAGTGGATTCAAAACTGTATGCAAATTGTATGTTCACATACTATATTTATATTTATAATAGAGAGCAGTAAACCGAGAGCACAATGCAGCAATGCACATGCTGCATTATAAGTAGATCTTCTATGAAGTCGTATCAAAGTGCTATTTTATAAAACCAATTACTCTATGTGATACTTAGATTATGGCTAAAATTAAACAATTTGCAAAAATCATCATTTACCAGGCATTAGCATTTACTTATTAAGCATTTATTAAGATTATTACACTGCTATTAGCTGTATATTTAAATAAGTGCCCATATCTGAGTGATGATCCTGTTAGTTTATGTTTTGTCACTTGATTTCATGCTACATTGCAAATGACAGCAAATAAATATGCAATTATGTAAATGATTTATATAGGAGGTCTAGATGCTACTGGAAATCTGGCAGCCTGTAAGGTGTGAAGCTTTAATTACTATGTTTAATCTAAAAGATAATTTTGCATACTTTTTTTGCATAGATATTGTTGCCGTCTTTTAATGCAGCCCGATATGATTACTGTAATTCTAGACCTTCATACATTACATTAAAAGGTACTCTTTAAAAATTGACATTTAGAATTGAATTGATTCACATAGCAGACACTTGTAGAAAAATTCTTAAATAGAATGGGCATGACTATTTGCGTGGAAAAAGTGGAGAAAATTAAGCTATGTTTAATGCGAACAACTTGTATTTGGTATTTTTGTTACACTGAATCTTGTTTTGCTGATCTAGTTGATCTATTTGTGTCTGACAGGCTCATATTTGGTACCCTTTATCCTGCATACTCGTCATATAAAGCTGTCAAATCAAAAGATGTGAGAGAATATGTGAGTATGAACTGCATTATGTAATATAAAAGGCGCGTTTCATTTCGCATTCGCAGCCAACATACATACCTACAGCACCATCTTATAAAAATGTGCCTGCTGAAAAGAAAAAATAAATTTTTCATATATATTTTAACAGGTAAAATGGATGATGTATTGGATAATATTCGCACTGTTCACAACAGCCGAAGTGATCACAGATATATTCTTGTGCTGGTAAGTGCCTTCCTGCTCATTTCCCACTGAAGGTGTGCCTCTGATCGGATGTTGTCGATTGTGCCTGATGATAAAGAGTTTGAAATCATGATGCCTGCTTATGACTCATCTTTTGTCTCTTTGGAAGGCTCCCATTTTACTACGAGCTCAAAATTGCTTTCATGGTGTGGTTACTTTCACCGTACACAAAGGGATCCAGTGTGCTGTATAGGAAGTTTGTCCACCCGACACTGTCCTCTAAAGAAAAGGTACGCTTCTAAATGTGTTCACCTTCACCTAGTTGTTTTTCTTTATTTTTTTTGCAAACAAGGTTATTTCAAAGAAACAAATTTTAGTGCTGAATTATTTGGATTTTCTATTTTTTTTGGAAACGAAGACCCATTTACTGTGCGCCTGCAGACTGTTTCCTGCAGTGTGTTAGGTGAAATTTCCCTAGTTTTACTCTTCCCAGAACACACATAGGAAATGATGCTATATTTACATTGAAGGTTTTCTCTTGCCCTATATTTGTGAGGCAGGATATTTGTCATGGAGGAAGAGTGCAGATGCACTGATACAGGAAACAGAGGAAAGTCAGAAACAAAGGTGTTTTTTTTTTTGGAAATCTGGTGTGCTGATGAGGAAACACAAAGAAGAACTTGCAGTGAATGATGCATCATACTGAGGATTTATCAGTTGTAATATTGATGTTATTTGCCCCCTGAGGGAAAGTAAATAGTTTCATTGTTATTTGCACTTGCATTTTCCAGGACATTGATGAATACCTGTGCCAAGCAAAGGACAAAAGTTATGACACCCTGATGCACTTTGGAAAGAAAAGTCTGAATGTGGCCGCTACCGCTGCAGTGATGGCTGCCTCTAAGGTGACATTATTATCATTACAGTAACATGCTGATGAGGAAATTTCCAATTATTAGTAGGTCAGATATCTGTTTTCCAAAATTATCGATATATATATATATATATATATATATATATATATATATATATATATATATATATACAATATTACAGTATAAGCTCAAAACTAGTAACCATGTTTCTCATGTGACTACAGGTTCTTTCTCTTACACAACATCCAGTCTATAAAGATATAGTATAAACAGTGACATTGTTTCAGCTCTGGATTTAATTAATGTTACCTTTCAAGGTTAAGTACAGAATGTCATTGTTTTAAACTGTAGGGTTTAGTTAAAAAAATATCTAATCATGTTACAATCATAGCTCTTTAATCACTCACATGTTAGATGAGAGTCAAACGCCACTATGACTTATTTTAATGTAAATTTTAACATAACTAGAAGTGAAGAGTGGCATTTCTACCACAGGGCCAGGGTGTGCTAACAGATCGCCTTCGGAGTTTCAGCATGCATGACCTGACCACCATAGATTCAGAGGGTCAGGCAAATAGTTCATCTTCAATCAGCGCTCAGCCTGCATCGGGTCAGCACAGAGCTCGCGCCATGATGCGCAGCAAATCAGAGGCTGCCTACAGCAAGTGTAAGTCCATCTGTCCAGCTAATCATCTATCTGCTCTACTTTTTTTCTACTTACCAAATATATACTTTCACATACACACATACTCATTGGTACTGATCCATTTATAGTCAGTCTTTACAATATCTACATTAACATAAGTGCTTCAAGGTTGAATTTTTGATTTTTACATTGCCACACAGTGGTGCTGGTGGTTTTAGCTGGATACAATATGCAGGATCCATGGGTTCCCATGCGATATCCTCACCTTAAAAAATGCCATGATGGTATCCAGTCTGTTTAAAACAATGTTCAAAGTGGAATTATTATGTATTTTATTATTATTTATAAACCTAAGCTTCATACGTTAAGGTGACATTTAGACAAATTTGTTAAGGAGAATTTAACGTCCACATGTATTCCAGTTAATTCACCATAAATATATCTACATATTTAAGTATTAAGTAGCTAATATCACTATATTTTCTATAGTTTAGTGTGGTGCTACAGGTTGACAAATGGCATAGTGAGTGTTTCTGCCTCACTCTTCAGGGTCTGAGTAGTGATTCTGTGTGAACAGAGTTTCTGTTGTGTTTTTGCATGTTTTGTTGTGTTTCCTTCAGATTCCCAGTCTTACACCCACGTTCTGAAAACATGCAAAAAGTTATATAAATAAAGATAAATTACTTTTAGGTGATAATGAGGGTATGAATGTTTGTGTGAAAGGTGTCTTTGTGATGGAATGGTCTAGGATTTGGGATTCACGCTGACCCTGACTAGGAATAAGTGTTTTATTAATGATGAATAAATAAAGATGTATGGTGCAATGCATTCTAGTCACATAAAACTTATAATTCATAGTATCAGTAAGTCAGTGGTGGTGAAGAGGTGCTAAATGATTGGGCAACTACTGCAGAATAGGGAGTGTGATAGGGGATAGGGGACTGATAAGGGAGACAGCTAGAAAGGTACTTGGTGTGACATCTGGTGGAATGAGGACGTGCAGAACAACATAAGGAGAAAGAGGTTGGAGTACAAGGAGATGCAGCAGCAAGTGAGGAGGGATGTGGCGAACGCAATGGAAAATATATATGAGGAGCTGTATGGATGTGCTACAAGTGGCAATAAAGGATGGAGATGGAAGTGTGTTGACTAGTGAGGAGAGTGTGATGAGAAGACGGAGGGAGTATTTTGAGCAGCTGATGAATAAGAAAAATGAGAGGGAGAAGAAGGTTGGATGATGTGGAGATGATGAAGCAGGGAGTGGATAGGAATAGTAAGGAGGAAGTGAAAGCAGCGATTAAGAGGATGAATAGTGGAAAGTTGGTTGGACCAAAAGACAACCCAGTAAAAGCATGGAGATGTTTAGGAGAGATGGCAGTGGAGTTTTCAACCAGGTTGTTCAACAAGATTCTGGAAGGTAAGAGGATGCCTGAGGAATGGAGAAGGAGTGTGCTGGTACCGATCTTTAAGAATAAGGGAGATGTGCAGACCTGCAGTAACTACAGGGGAATTAAGTTGATCAGTCACACCATGAAGTTATGGGAAAAAGTAGTGGATGCCAGGCTGAGAGAAGAGGTGACCATCTGTGAGCAGCAGTATGGTTTCATGCCGAGGAAGAGCACTACAGATGCATTATTTGTTTTGAGAATGTTGATGGACAAGTATAGAGAAGATCAGAAGGAGTTGCAGCGTGTGTTTGTTGATCTGGAGAAAGTGGCATTGAGTAAAAGACAGGAGGTGGAGCTGGAGGTAGCAGAGATGAAAATGCTGAGCTTTCCATCGGGAGTGAGGAGGATGGACAGAATTAGAAAGGAGTTTATTAGAGGGACAGCGCATGTAGGACATTTTGGGGATAAAGTAAGAAAAGCGCGATTGAGATGGTTTGGACATGTGCAGAAGAGGTAGATGGGGTATATCGGTAGGAGAATGCTGAGGATGGATCCACCAGGAAGGAGGAAAAGAGGAAGGCTTAGGAGGAGGTTTATGGATGTGGTGAGGGAAGACATGCAGGTAGGTTGTGAAAGAGGCAGATGTAGAGGACAGGGGGGTATGGAGACGGATTGTCTGCTATGGCAACCCCTAATGGGAGCAGCCAAAAGAAGAAGAAGAAGAAGACGAAGTATTAGTAAGTCAGCGTAAACCATTAAGAAGGTCGATTACATTTTCTTGAGGTCTCTAAGACTTATAAAACAGTTGTGGCTACAAGAAATGAGAGAAGAGAGAAATGTCAGATATTTGGAAAAGTACATTAGAAGTAATATATTGCTGCTTGCTACTGAATTGGTTCTTGATCCAACCTGTAGGTTCAGAAATAAAGATACTAAACTCTAATTTTTTATTTAATTGGGGAGGTATTATTACAGGTCAATGTATTAATACAGGTACCTCTGTATCTGTCAGCTGGGAATGTGCATTTAGCACACCTTTAATCTTTAGATAGTGGATAGATAGTGGTGTTTAAGTGGTGATTAAGGTCAAATGTACCTTTAAATAATAATATATTACATTCATGTCTTCAGGTAAAAAACAGTATTTATTGTACTGTTGTAATAGATTAAAATAGATTTAAATGTATTAATGAGATGTATAAATACACGGGAGTCATAGTCAAACACTCTTCACTTAACAGGTTGGATGTGGTTGGAGAACAAGGAGATGCAGCAGCAGGTAAAGAGGGAAGTGGCGAAAGCAAAGGAGAAGGCATATGAGGAGCTGAATGAGAAGTTGGACACTAAGGAAGGAGAAAAGGATTTGTACCGATTGGCCAGGCAGAGGGACTGAGCTGGGAAGGATGTGCTGCAAGTTAGAGCAATAAAGGATGGAGATGGAAATGTGTTGACTAGTGAGGAGAGTGTGTTGAGAAGGTGGAGGGAGTATTTTGAGCAGCTGATGAATGAGGAAAATGAAAGAGAGAGAAGGTTGGATGATGTGGAGATGATGAAGCAGAAAGTGAGTAGGATTAGTAAGGAGGAAGTGAGAGCAGCGATTAAGAGGATGAAGAGTGGAAAGTTGGTTAGACCAGATGACATACCGGTAGAAGCATGGAGATGTTTAGGAGAAATGGCAGTGGAGTTTTTAACCCGATTGTTTAACAAGATTTTGGTAATGATGTTTCTGTTTTGTTGTTACACATTTCAGTAGCTTTATTATAAATTTACAATAAACTTCTTGAAGATCTTAGTTTTCTTGTGAATTCAGAGGTAAAATTTGCTTTTCATGCAGGAGCTTTAGAGACTCCAAATGTTGGCCCGGATTTTTCCCATCATTATCACTTTACTACTTACTACTGCAGTTTTATTTTATTACAAGTACAAAAATATAGTATGCAACTTATTACAATGCTCTGTAAAAACATACACAGACACGTGCAAAGGCTTGTTCTGATGCCCACACTGTCATGGTGCAGGCCCAGATTTTGACATAACTGAGTTTGAGATGTTGAATGTGGAGCAATGCGATTCTGTGGAGCCTTCTTCCCATCTGACTTTCAAACCCACTCCGATACCAAGATCCATCAGCAATCCAAGCCAGATTCTTACACCCCCTGAGCCTTTCCAGGACAAATCTGCACCCCCTTCATCCGAGGCCCCAGAGGTGCCCAAGGACAATGAAAAAGAGGGGGGCATCCCAGCCAACTCACCTCAACTCGGACTGCCTAAAAGACGTGCCCCCGAGGTAGCCCCCTCTTTAGGTAGTTGGTTGGTGGTGTGTCTGTTGGGGTGCTGATGGCCTGATTATGACTAACTCACTGAGCCACTAATCAGCATGATTACCACCACTGGCTGAGAGGGTTGTAGCAGTCTTTTGTGGGTCATAGAACAACACAGACAATTGTTTAATGTGTCCTTTGGCTTTTTGCTATACCAAGAATCATCTAATGTTTTAGCACACAGGTTTGACTGGAATTTTGTGTGATGCATGAACTGCTCGCACTGACTCTCGCTTCGTAAATGACATTAGCAGCGAAAAAGTTCCATCATGCAGGTGATGCAATAATAAAGGATCTATAATAGATAATTTGGATAATAAAGGATAATAAAAAGCAGAAAACTGTCTACATGACTGTAGACACACGTCTCTGGGACACATCCTCTCAATGTCCTCTTAAACATCACAGGGGTTAATTATTGTATCCCAACTTGTACTATTATCGCTGCTCTATATGTAACATGGACAGATGAGTGTGTGGCTTGACAAACCTTATTCTCATGTGCAAAATAAATATCGTCACAATGTAAGAAGGTGAAATTTGTGATACATTTTGACTTTGTCTCTAGCTGAATTTTATTGTCCTTTTCTGTTTTTCAATCCCCTCATCTCTGCTCCTCAGCCTCCTCCTAGAACTTTGAGACCCGTCACCAGATCCAGATCCAAGAACACCGTTTCAGCAAACCCTGAGGCCATGTGACTGTGCATACGCTGTGAGACTGCTTTTGCTGCCTTAGCTGCAACATGAGGACACCGAAAAAAGAGGAGACAGAGTGTGTGTGTGTGTGTGTGTGTGTGTGTGTGTGTGTGTGTGTGTGTGTGTGTGCGTGCGTGCGGAAAGGGTAGGGTGGGGGGTAAAAGTACAGCGATGCAGACAAAAGATCAAATATTTAAAGCAGCCCTGTTCTTTAACAGGGTAACCAAAGCGACGTGTGACCTTATAACGTCTGATCTTTAACACCCGATGAATAAGTGTGTGTGTGTGTGTGTGTGTGTGTGTGTGTGTGTGTGTGTGTGTGTGTGTGTGTGTGTGTGTGAGGGCGTGGGGGGTTCCATCGAGGTAGCACATGTATGTGGCACCATTTGAAGACTCTTAAATACTTAGCAGATTCTGTTGTACATATTTACTGTATGTGAAGAGCGTATGTTTGCTTCCTATTGTTTGTAAGACTGCGAGAGACAGAAGCATGCATGTCCCTCTGTCTGGTCCGTCATGAGAGCGACGTTTGTCTTCGAGCACTAGGCATTGTACAGTAGCCACTACGCTCACTGGAAATGGGGAGGCACTGCAACGACTCTTCTGTGGACTTTTTTTTTAAGGCCATTCAGTGCACTCGAATGGAGCACAAGTGGGCACGACATCATCGTCCTCTCAGTGCACTGATCACGTCGGTCCACTAACGCCTATAATTCTCTGCACAAAACTCCGATTTTCTGCAGACAAATGTTGATTTGCAAAAGAGACTTCTACACGCAGGCTTGTACTCCAACCAAAATAATTGTATGTTCAATTGTGATATTAATCGTGTATATTTAAAGTCATTTACCGGACAAATGTGCAATGAGGTAAGATTTCAGTTGACTCTGTGAAACAATGTATTTCAAACTGAGCCACACTGGAGACATTTCACCCCTGACTGCTGTTTCTTTATTCATGCTGTTGTCAGATCATGTGATGAGGCATGCTACATGATTAAAATGAAAGAAGGAAAGAAAAAAGAATGAAAGACAACTGAAAATACATCAGATTGGTCATTTATTGTCATACTTATTTATCCAAGGAAATTCATGACCATTTTGAGTAGCATCATTTACGCATTTCACAGTTGTGGACAAGCATAATCATTTTATGTAAATGTTGTTTTAGTTTTTGTTCTTTCTTTTAGAATCTGTAGCTTTTATTTTAGTTAAAAGAATTTATGGTTCACTTTTCTTAACTTTGAACCCTGCATGTATTCTCACAAATTCTTAACAACCTCAATGTTTTTTTTTGTTTGTTTTATTTTCATACCAGTCTGGAGTCAGTATTACTGCATTTATGTACACTAGCGCTCGATGTCTGCACTGTTCAGAATTCTAATGCTGTGAGTGCTCTAACATATACACTAGATGGCACTTTATTCACTGAGCATACCTTCCCCACACGTTTAGCCATACGGGTTGCCAGGTATCATTTCAACCTCAGAACACTGTGTAGTCAGACTGCAATACTTTATTAAGAAATTTGAGTTGGTCACAATGCAAGATGACCACTGCTTAATAAAGAATGCTGGGATCGTACACTCAAAGTCCCACTAACGCTGATGTACTGAATTGCACGGCTACTACTGTTTCACGTTAAGAAAACTTTAACAGAGAAAAGGGTGTCTATCAGATTGAAAATATGATGTATGATGACAATCTTATTGAACCTTTTTCCTCTTAAAGAGATCAGGTAGCAAAAGCCCATGTTGTCTCACTGCAACACAGAGAGGAAATGTGTTTTTTTTTTTTTTTGGGTGTTTTTGCTTTTATGTTTATGTTTTTAGATATCTTTCTCAGGTACAGTTTGTTCCATCCTACCACATTTAATCAAACTTTAAGCATTAAAGATGAAATGATTAGAGGACAAACCTAAAGGGTGTGGAAACAACTAAACTTGTTTACATAAAAAAGTAAACAAAGTATTTACACTGAAGACAGTGACTGGTTAAGTTGATGAGATCAAAAATTAATTTGAGGAGCCGCCAACCAGGGTCATACTCACATCACTTTGGAAGAAACAGAACATAAACATGCATGAAATATACTCTGTCGTATGTTCTGTACACGTTACCGTTTTAATTGCTCTGTGTGAATCATTGTCAGGATTATCTGATGCTACGTTCATTTAAAAGTTATTACAGTTTTTGAACGTTGTTTCAGGAGTTAGTCATTAAAGGCACATTATCCTTAAAACAAGACAACAACAAGAAACAGGCTATTTGAAATCTCAGTGTCTTGATAAGCCTTTTACTGTTGCGTCTTTCATATTGTTATGTAAACCTTAACAAGGTTATTTTTTGATCGGAATTTATTTTTAAAACTGTTCATCACGAGGACACTCCTGCTTCATTACACAAACGATATCTGAGCATAATTAGTCCTGATTCAAGGACAGGATGTGCCTTTAAAGACTATTATTGTTTTTTTTTTTTATATATTTCTTACTGAAATTATGTATTCCTTTTTTTTTTTCGTTAAAACTCCTTGGAAGTGGTGGAAATAAAAGGAAAATGTGGCTAGGGATAATGTGACTTCATAAGGGTGAATGGACATTGCTTTCCTCCTACTGAACCTCACAGCTTGCAGTTAAAAGAAAGAAAAAAAAGATGTACTACAAAAACACAGCTCTAGTGTCTGGCAGGCCAGAAAATCTCTCTTACATTGTTGAATAATGTGTGGAAAAGGAAACCAAAATGGTCTGATCTCTGTCACAAACCCTTCGTATGGATCTGAAGGGCTGCTACTATCAGTTATTAAAGGGAGAAAGAATACACATGGCTCTTGGATTTCATTTCCTTCCCTTTCTGACGAACAAGTCAGAAAAAAGGTTTATTTCAAGAATCGTGGCTCTTTATACAGAACGCATCCATGAACACTGGCTTTTAAATTACATGAATATTTTCACTGATGTTCTGTTTGTTGAACTGTATTCTCTCTTGTGGTTCAGGGTGATCAGTTTAATAAATCATTGATATACACTTTACAAGGAAACGTTTTCTTCACAGAACAGTACATTTCTCATATAAGCTGGGTGAAGAACCCTTACAGATTCACCCTATCGTGGTATTTCTGGTAAGGGTCGTTAAGGTACCAGTTTCTTCGCTTCCAAAAGGAGGTCGTCATTTTGTCTAATTTCTTGCACTGAGTCTTATTGCAGAACACGTGCTCTCTTAAACGCTTCTTCCTCACTGCTGATTTTTTCCAAAGCTTCTTCTTGTAACCGGCCTGAAAAACAGTGATGGCAATCAATGAGCGCAGATCTATACAGTATATATTCTGCAGTCAAATGAAAATGGCCTACTCTTATTGTAAATTTGTGCAGGATATATGTGGAAAAAATCATTAATGTACTATACAGTACATAGTAATAGTACAATGTGAAGTATACAGTGAGTTTGTGGAGTAATAGAAGAGTCTTTATGGAGTCCTAAATGATTTGTATGTTGGACATATGCGTGTTGAAGATCCTGATGGCCTGAAGAAGAGAAACTCCTCTGAGCTTCTTTCGATATTCTTAAAAAACTTTTCAGCCGCTCAGTTTAGCGAAAGTGGAAAAAAAACTCAATGAAAGAAAACAATTCTGGTCTATTTAATATTAAAATCTTTTGTCAAAACCTTCCCAGATTACAAAGTATTAAACCACTGAATGGGAGTAATAAAGAAAAAGTGCATTTGGTGTCCTTCTTTACCTTTCTTCTCACCCACAGGCCACAGTGCAGTCTCAGGAACCTGTCCACCACGGCTTTAACCGTCTTCCTCTTGCCCTTCTTTACACTAAAATATGTCACATTTCTACAGGGCTGCTGCATCAGCGTTGGTATGAGAGGAGAGACTCTGTACAGTAAAAGATATTAAGACATTAAAAAAAACTCAACATACAGCAGCATATGTCTGATGCCACTGATAACTCAAAAAGCATGAGACAGAGGATCGGTTATTGTAATGTAACAAATCTTGCAAATTAATGCAGGACACAACATATGGTGCCATCAAAAATGTGATGCTTTCTAAGCTCTAAGATTGTTGCATAATTACGTTGAGGTAACAGCTACAGCAGATTTATTTGTCACTTATGCCACAGGGCTGTTCTTGATTTAGAAGGTGTTTTCATCTCTGACAGTAGAACTGGCTGCATCTCAAATCACAGGTTTAGACTAATACATAATGCATTCAAATTTAATTTCTCATCTCAGCATATACATGTTTTATATATATATATATATATATATATATATATATATATATATACAAACACACACAGCATTTGGCAGACTTCTTAAAGGTGCTTTATATTTGTCACATGTACATTACAGCTCGGTGCAATTTTTTCTTCGCATATCATTTACAGGTGCATCTCAATAAATTAGAATATGATTAAAAAGTGTATTTTAGTAATTCAATACAAAAAGTACAACTCGTATATTATATACATTCATCACACACAGACTGATATATTTCAAGTGTTTATTTCTTGTAATTTTGATGATTTTGGCTCACATTCAACAAAATCTCACCAATTCATCTCAAAATAATCTGAATAATGCATTTTTTGGTCTCTTTTTTTTTCAAGATTTTCATCTTGATTTTTTTATGGATTCTCTACGGGGTTCATGTCTGGTGAGTTTGCTGGCCAGTCAAGCACACCAACACCATAGTCATTTAACTAACTTTTGGTGCTTATGGCAGTGTGGGCAGGTGCCAAATCCTGCTGGAAAATTAAATCAGCACCTCCATAAAGCTGGTCAGCATGAAGTGCTCTTAAACTTCCCGGTAAACAGTTGTGCTGTCACAGGACTTGATAAAACACAGTGGATCAACACCAGCAGATGACACGACTCCCCAAACCACCACTGACTGTGCAAACTTTACACTGGACTTCAAGCAACTTGGATCCTGTGACAATCGAAATGCAAAATTTTCTTCCTTTCATCTGAAAAACAACTTTGGCCCACTGAGCAACAGTCCAGTCGTTTTTGTCCTTTGCCCAGGTAAGGCACCTCTGGCGTTGTCTCTGGTTCAGGAATGAGTCAGTTGTAGGCCATGGATACGTCTGTGCGTGAAGGCTCTTGAAGCACTGACTCCAGCTGCAGTCCACTCTTTGTGAATCTCCCCAAATTCTTGAATGGGCTTTGTTTCAACTTTTTCGATCACATTTTTCCTTCCATTTAACTTTCCATTAATGTGCTTAAATACAGCACTCTGCGAACAGCCGGCTTCAGAACAGCGATGACCTTTTGTGGCTTACCCTCCATGTGCAGGGTGTCAATGATCGTCTTCTGGACAACTGTCAAGTCAGCAATCTTCCCCCATGATTGTGTAGCCTGAACCAGACTGGGACACCATTTAAAGGTTCAGGAAACTATTGCAGGGGTTTGGATTTAATTAGATACTGCATTTTGGGTTTTCATTAGCTG
Source organism: Silurus meridionalis (assembly GCF_014805685.1). Classification (NCBI taxonomy): domain Eukaryota; kingdom Metazoa; phylum Chordata; class Actinopteri; order Siluriformes; family Siluridae; genus Silurus; species Silurus meridionalis. The sequence continues at coordinate 13,624,032 of NC_060891.1, read as the reverse complement.
TAAGCCATAATCATCAAAATTAAAAGAAATGAACACTTGAAATATATCAGTCTGTGTGTGATGAGTCTATATAATATACGAGTTTCACTTTTTGTATTGAATAAATAAAATAAATCAACTTTTTAATGATATTCTAATTTATTGAGGTGCACCTGTAGCTGCCGTCAGAGCTCAGGATCAGTCATGAAATAGCTCCCCTGGAGCAGTGGAGTTCTAAGGGGCTTGCTGAAGGGCCTGAGCAGTGGCAACGTGGGGATGCTGGGATTTGAACTCTCGACCTTCTGATATAAAGTGCAACAATCCTAACCACTATGCAACTACTTCTGTCTTGTGGTGTTTTATTTATTATAGCAGTAATTCAGACAGTTTCCACCTTTTTCCACTACCACTGCAAGGGAGCATCAACTCTAGTGTCATGTTTATGGTCGGAGGAATCATCTAGCACTTCAGCCCTCTTTCTGGTTACTGTATGTATCCGAGTGGACAGGTGTGCTGGAGTACACACTTTCTGTGGTACTTGTATTGTATGTAACAATCCCGAGTGGATGTAAAACCGTGCCTTATTTCGGTATGAGTTCTTCCTGAACCTTACCGTTGCAGTAGGGTCTGCTGCTGAAGAACACTTGCACTATGAGAAGGTTTGAAACTGAACTGTCGCTGAATAAGTGTGGAGAAGCGAGGAAGAACCAGCGGCGCTCTGACTGCGTGGTTAATGCAGGACTGGCCGAGCAGAGTCAGAGGTCTCACTATACCTGAGAATGACAACGAGACGAAGCAATGTTCAAGTGGGTTTGCACAAATGTTCCTAGTTCCTGTATCTACGAGTTCTTCTCTCGTGGGGATGTAAGTCAATAGTCTCTCTGACGTCTATCTGAGACACACACATGCTAACGAACGCTACCCAGTTGTCGTATGCTAACGTTAGCTAACCGAGCTATTTAAATGAAACAAAGAGCTACGACAACTCTGTGTGATAGGATCTAGTCGAATCTCTTAACAGAAACCCTGCTGAATGATCTAAAACTATAGCTGCGTGATTTACAGTATAAAAGTAATAACTTTACTACCTGATAGTCCTCTAGTCAAGGTGGCCGCCATCTTGAATTTGTGTGACCCTTCACCTACAGAGCGCAGCAGGGACAAACAGCATACCGTGGGAAAGCAAATCGTTATTACACGTTTAAGCGCCCGCCTGTTCCACCACCATCAGCAACAACATTAAACAATGTTAAACATTATACAGAAAAAAGAGAGGACATACGTGATTTTTTTTATTATCCCTGTTCAATTAGATCTTCCCATCATTACACTGGTCTCAAAAAATAGTCTATTCAAACTGAGCCAAAATCAGTGCACCTCACGTTTATAGTGTCATTAATAATAAGCTATCATTTATTTATATTGTCTACAGGAAAAATGCTTAAAAAAATTATTAAAAAAATTAAAAAACTATCAAATGAATAGTTTAGTAATGTCATGAGTCATGAGAAGTCATTTAAAACTTGTGCAAACTTTACTTTTTATTCAAGGCCAATTGTGCTTTAAAAACAAAAGACATGTTTACCTTTTGTAATGACATAAGATTGCTAATTCACAAAATGAACATTTCTTAAGTATCATAGTAGTAAAACACCAGGGAACAAGAAAATAAATAGAATACGACAGGTAACAGCAACAGTTCAGCACAATCAAAGTCTTAATGAGTACCAAGTATTAAATACCAGTGCAATAATTAAACAACAGTTAAATACAAAACAAGTTCTCTCTCTACATATAGAGGAAAAATTATTGTCAGATTGTCAGATGTATTCATATTGACCTTGCTTAAAAACTGGACTAATACTTCTACCAGGACAATCCTTTCATTTAACCAGTGTGCAGTGTACAGCAGTCAGCAGAATAATCAAGAAAAGACAGATTTGATTTGAGTGCACTTTCAAAAGCAAAACCTGTGCAGCTCTAAACTTCATCAAAATGTTGCAAATATTCAGTTATTATACATTTACACAAATGCAGCAGAGAAGCTTATAATAGCTTGGAAGGATTGTGTTTGCTTTTGTTCTCTGCATTGTCTGCAGTGTGTCACCATCCTGCATACACAGGATCCGCATCACACGGGACTCCATACGCATGATGAGTGGGACGGTCTTTCCCCAGAAGCGGGGCACGAGAGAGAGATAATTCGCTGTCTGTATCTCTTCTCCTTCGAAAAACCACCAGGACAATGAATAGAAGAATCACTGAAAAGATCAGAGTGAGAAAAGGTTAACAAAATTCACTCATTTATTGTTATGATCAAGAGATAATAACAATAGGGAATATGTAATTGTTCATACATCCTCCTCCAATCACAATTAGAGCTATGGTGATGGGGGCAAGCTCGCATATGTCTCCAGCCTTCCTGAAGAAAGTTTCCATGCAATAACCAGGAGCAGTGCTGCCCTCAGGGCAAAACGCATCACTGGGGCACTGGATTGGATCCACATCTGGACTCTGTAAGGCAAATAGGTCGACTTGATCTTAGATAACAACTAAAATTCATGATCAAATATTTTACCCGTGCAGTATCTTTTTGGGATGTAACTGAATAAGAAAGAATTATTTGCATTGAACAACTAATATGTGAAAACAATACAAACACAGATATGAATATAAGTTGGGTTTTTTTTGTCTCTTTTTTCAATTTGTGTGTTGGTTGACATTCATGGCAGAGTTTCATCCAACTTTCACTGTCACTTTCTAAAGCCCAAACAACCAATGAGCTGTAAATAAGGCAGTATGTCTCTGCTGGAGAAAATACAACGAAAATGTATACAAATGTTTTACTTTCATTTAGCATATTAAAAGTCTTACAAATAAATAATACTGGCATAGCTGTTTTTAGCAATTTGTTATATATTGTATTGAGGAAAATGACCTCTTTCTCAAGCAGCCTGCCTTTTAATATGTTACAGAGAGTGGCATTGCTTTACATTGTACTATAGTTACATCAGTAGAAGCTTTAAAGAGTTTGAATCCTGTTTTGGCTTTTGGAGGACAATTATTATGTATAATTAAGTGTGTGTATGAGTGTGTTAAGAGGTAATAATCAATTACTGGGCAGTAGTGGTCTTTTGGGCAGGTGTCACAATTCTCCTGGCCCCAGTGGATCTGATAGGAACCACTGCTGCAGATCTGACACATTTTCTGCTGAGAGGTCTTGTGCATGCCTGCCCAACACACACAAGCAACGAGACAAACACAGTATACAAGGCAACTTCTTATTATTCTTTGCACTTAACATACGTTTAGTTGTTAAAAGAAGAACAAACAAAAAGCAACAAACAAGAAATTATGAGCTTTATGAATGCATCCAGGATACTTTTTATTGACTTAGATAGATGCACACACACTTCATGCCATACTTTATTAACTTTCACTCCTCAATAAAAGTTGCTCTAAGAAATTATACAGCACATTTTTGCTTGCAGCTTTTGACTATTATAAGTAAATTTATAAATTCATAAGTCATAAGTAAACTTCTAACACGTCTTCTATTAAATAAATTTTTAAAAGCTCCAAAAATGATCTTGACGATCCTTTACATCAGGTTTATGTGTATTTTACTTCAGTAATGTTTACTCATCTTCCTGTCAAACCATAAAGTAAGTAATGGGAAACAATGCTTTCTAAAGGGACTTTGTGGTGTGACCTGCAAATGAAACAGCATGTTTCATTTCTCTTTTTTACATTTGTACAACAGCAATTACAAATATTACAAATGTAATATTGTAAACAACATAGCATGCATTTATACATTAACACAAGTTTCATGGAATACAAGACGGGTTATATTTCACCTTCTTTCTAAATATTCAGTAAAATGTCCTTTAATGAAAAGGCAGGTCTTTGGATTATCTCTTAAATACTACCTGCACGTTCTGAACCAGGTACTACTATAGAACCAATAATAATAAACGAGAAGGATTGCAATAATATAACCCTGTGATTTTATTATAGCTGGTACAAAACTGCTGTTATGTGAAAGAAACTTAACTTCTGACTAAATAAATTTGAGAACTCAGCAGCATATTTAATGCCATTGGTTACCTGGGCGACAAAGGGAGCACTGCTTACTTCCAGTGTTTAGGGCTTCAGAGCCCACGGGACACACCTGACACTGAGCACAACTGGAGGAGCTGTTAAACAGGAAGACACAATTCCAGTAAAATCGAATTAATTCATTATACTCAAAGCCAAAGTTATGCCGGGTATACCGCTGTAATATCAGTCTTGTGATGTTGATATGAGGTCAACAGACTGTGGTAGAGGAACTTACAGAGAAAAGTAAATGACTTGCAGCAGTTTCTGTGGCTTTGATTAAAATCCCAGGATAAGAGACATGTGACTCTGCTCTAGAGCCAGTGTAAACTCAAAACTAAACAAACACTGTACTAAATATGGCTGGAATTCACAAGGACACTCTAGCACTGTTGTCTGCTATAATGCTAGAAAGTGTAATCAGGCTAGATTTTTATAGTGAGCATATACTGTAGATTTTAATTTATGTGAGTAAGAGTTAATGTCAACAGTAGCCAAGTGCACAGCTTACTTGCAGTAGGTGCCCTCAGGACATGGATTACAAGCAGTGGCATTCGAACTGGATTCATAAAACCCTGCAAAAAAATCCACGTTTGTTTTTATGCTTTATAAATAATAACTAAACAAATTGACTTTGATTCCAGATGTCCTGTAAAGGTCCAGTTACTTAATCACTAAAGGCAATTAAATAAATTAATTGTATAAAAAGTTCACATTGAACTGGTTACCTGGTGCACAGGACTGACATGAGACTGACCCACTTCCATTAGTATAAGAACCAGGAGGACAGGCCTGACACACAGAGCTTGCTGTGATACTGAAGAGAACAGGAAAAACTAATCATCTATTTTTATATGATGTATAAATGTACATTAATGTGTGATTATTGATTACTCACTTAGTGTAAAAGCCCGCTGTACATGGAAGACACGCCTGCCCGCCTGCTAGAGGCTGATAAAAACCTGGTGAGCAAGGCCGACAGCCACTGGGGATGATACACAGCCCAGGCTCCGGACAACATGAGCACAGCAACGTCTCTGTCAAAACAAACAAACACAAACAAACAAGCAGGATCTTTAAAGTATGTAGACACCAGACCAAATACACCCATACCTGTTTCTTCCCTAAACTGTTATCACAAAGTTTGAAACACACAAAATTGACTAGAATTAGGGTTTTCCATTCACTAGAACTCTGTAGCACAAACATGTTGCACAAAGTGACACACATAAAGACATTAAAGCATTTCAGCAGACTAAACACGGAATGCCGACTGTGCAATAGACATTCTCATTCGACATCAGTGACTGACCTCGTTATTGCTCTTGAGGCTGCATAGGTAAATCCCCAAAGCCACTCTCCAAAACATAATAGAAGTCCAGACGCGTGGAGATTATTACAACCGCCACGAGAAAATTATTAAGATCAGGGACTGATGTCAGGTGACATACTCTAGGGGTTGAATTGTGTTAAGGTCAGGGCTTTGTGCAGGAGACCTGAATTCCTCTACAAACTCTGTCTTTATAAATCTCACTTTGTGCCCTCAGATATTGTCATACTTAAACAGGTTTCGGCTCACTTAGTTCCAATAAAGGAGAAATCTACAGCATTATCTACAGAAAATAATTTCTACAGCATACAAAACATTGTACATTTAGTGGTAATACTTTAGCATTATAGGGAGGTGATGTCAGGATCATGTAAAATGAGTAGCAGTGTTACAGACCATAATCAGTAGCTATTTAAATAACTAAAACCACAGCTATTACCATACACTGTTGTTATAGGCCAAATACGTCATACCCACCATTGTCATAGTAGGTGCCTGGTGCACAGGCTTCACAGCTGGAGATGTTCATGGTTGAGCAGCCAGGTGTAGTGGTGCTAAAAGTGATCGTAGTCACACTGTCATTCACATTGATGGCGGTCACATTCTCAATAACTGTGGTGGCTGTTAAACCTGGGGTGAGGGTAGTCTGACTCCTCACGACTCCTACCAGTAATACATACAAATGAAAGAATGCTTTATATTAGACTTTTTTATAAAAAAAAAAAATAATAGAATAATTGTATAGTAAGAAAAGTAGTAACCCTAAGTATTAAAAAAAGTCATTACAGTCAATTCTGATTCTATCTAAATTCAAATGTTTGTTTGTAAATATCGCAACAGCAAATGTTCATCATTCCCGTGATTAAAATTGCTTCATTTTGAGAAAAAATGACTAAATGAATGTTTGCTAAGATGGAATTAAAATAGAAACAGAGTAGTTATTGTGCAAGTAATCACATTAAGCATGTGGTACATATGCACTTATTCCTGGTCTTGTGACTTCGACTTGGCCCAAAGACGCTGAGAGAAGTGAGAGAAGTGGGCAATCCCTGCATTCCCCTTAATATTGGAAATTTTGAATAAATTTCTTATGCATCAACAACAGTTTCCATTGCGAAATGTTTATTTGCTCAACCTGAACTGGGGGAAAAGCTCAGCAAACTCATCATCACACTCTATCAGACCATCACAATCTAATCAGTCGCATCAAACTCTTCCTCTAAGGTTAGAAAACCTCTAAGGAATGAAAAAACATGACATTTTCTATGTAATTAACAACATGAAATATGTGTAATGTCTTTCAGTTGTTATTTGTTGATGTCAATCTTCATAGCTTGATGTGTCAAAGGGATTAATCTCCTAAGTGACAGAGTGTTAGAGAGAGAGATTATGACCTGGTGACCCAGAAAACAAATGAGAACATTACATACTCTGATTCTGAAATCTGAATTAAGTGCCACAAGAACACGTGCGTGCGTGTAAATAACACTGAAACGGGCTCTACTGCTGTCATGATCATGTTTTTCACTAATCACAGTATTATAGTATATTAAACTCACCCCACAGACACGCGAGGGCCACGACAACAGCCCGGACTCCAGAATGTGCCATATTTCACTGATTAACCAGTCACAAACATCTTCCTGAGGTCAGAGCTTCTAAACTCTTCAAAAGGAAAATGAACTCGTCAATCTCCGTTTATTCCTTCCTTACGATTCTGCAACAGTGTCTGCTGACACCTGACTAATCATGTGAGTTGTAGCGCTTTGGAAATGACTCCAGATGGATTCTTCATGAGAAGTAAAACCAGCGCTCTCCATACACAGATGTTCTCAACAGCTGAACCCGAGCGCTCGTGGCATCACCGCGGAACAAACCTGCTTTCACAACCAGATGTAAATCCCTGCCCACAAACCACAGGCCACGCCCATGTGGTTTTCAACCACGCCCATGCGGCTGGATTCAAAGCTGGAACTTCTTGTGACGCGCAATCTTCTTCTTCTTTCTCTTCTTCTTTCGGTTTCTTCCATTAGGTGTCGCCACAGCGGATCTGTCCTCTACATCTTCCTCTTTCAACCCAACTACCTGCATGTCTTCCCTCACCACATCCATAAACCTCTTCCTTGGCCTTCCTCTTTTCCTCCTTCCTGGTGGCTCCATCCTCATCATTCTCCTACCGATATACCCCATGTTCCTCCTCTGCACATGTCCAAACCATCTCAATCGCGCTTCTCTTACTTTTTCCCCAAAATGTCCTACATGCGCTGTCCCTCTAATAAACTCATTTCTAATCCTGTCCATCTCGTCACTCCCAATGGAAACCTCAGCATTTTCAGCTCTGCTACCTCCAGCTCCACCTCATGTCTTTTAGTCAATGCCACTGTCTCTAAACCATACAACATCGCAGGTCTCACCACAGTCCTATAAACTTTCCCTTTCACTATTGCAGAGACCCTTCTATCACAAATCACTCCTGCTATCACTCTTCTTCACCCATTTCACCCTGCCTGCACTCTTTTCTTCACTTCTCTAACACACTCTCTATTACTTTGCACTGTTGACCCCAGGTACCGGAACTCCTCCACCTTCACCACCTCTTCTCCCTGCAACCGCACCACTCCACTGCCCTCCCTCTCATTCTCACACATGTACTCTGTCTTTCTCCTACTCACTTTCATTCCCTTTCCCTCCAGCGTGTACCTTCACCTTTCCAGGCTCTTCTCCACAAATCACAATATCATCCGCAAACATCATAGACCAGAAAGAATCCTGTCTGACCTCGTCCGTCAACCTGTTCATCACCACTGCAAACAGGAAAGGTCTCAGGGCCGATCCTTGATGCAGTCGAACCTTCACCTTGAACCAGTCTATCGTTCCTACTGCAGTTGTGACGTGCGTATTATATGACATAAGTTTTATATGATTTAATTATTATTTTAATTATTACAAATATAACGAAAATGTAACTCACCTTCAATGCAGAATCAGATGCATAGAAAACAGTTGCTGGGAAACACAGGATATTGTCTTTCAAGGCCTGATGACAAATGATCCACACCCTGGTACCAGTCCACCACCCAGTTGTTGGAGTATATAGCATGCTTTACAGCTAGATTTACTCAAAAATCAAGTAAAATATTGATATGGTGGACTACAGTCAAACTAAATGTGGTTTTAATTTTGTTTCTTTTGTTTCTTTATTTTTTTTTTTTATGTTCGAGACATTAACAGTCTTGTTACTCTTAAAACACTGTCAATTTGTTCCAGTTTGGTGTAAATACAAAAAACAATTTTATTATTATTTATTAATAAAATAAAAAAAAAAAAAAATTCTTGAAAGGATAAAAACAATGACAAAATAGTAAATTATTGATATTCAGTTATTGCTATTGCAGCCACAGCCTGTCCTAGTGACACTAAATAGAAGGATTCACTTAGGATTGTATGTGGGTTCAATGCAGAGCACAATTCACACACATTCACAACTAGGCACCTATGTTAGCATAGCCAATCCACCTCACTGTATGCTTTTGGACAGTGACGTGAAGCTGGAAAACCTTGAACAATCGAATACAAACAGAGAACAGGTAAAAGCCTACACAGACATTATTCTGAGCTAAGGAATGAGCCCAGGACCACATAGTTGTCTTATGTTCAAGATTCGGTACAGAATTATTCATAAAGGAGATGTCCAAATTATTGACTCATGAATTTTCTATGGACAAATACATGAATTATTGAACATATTTATTTGTCAATATCATTCATCTTCAGTAACCAATGTCCTGGCTCATGTTGGACATCTTAAATGGCAGGATCTTAATTTTTCCGACTTATACAATGATTTACAATTTTTTTTTTAAACCAAAATGATAATGTGTAAATTATGAAATTGTTATTTGATAAATAATATATTTAATTAATGATAAGACCATGCTCAAGATATTTACACTCACTGTCCACTGGGGGGCGAAACCACTGGAGTAGAGAAATACCTCATCACTAATATTAACATAAAAGCATATTACAAACACTGCTCCATGATCATATAAATAAATAAATGAATAAATAAATAAATACATATTATTTTACATGCATACTCTAAATGGCCAAATATATACAGACACCCGACCAAACACACCTACGTATATGTGTGTAATGAACATCCCATTTCAGATGAATACCCCTTTGCGGTTGTAATTATATCCATTATATTGAAATGGCTTTCCAATAGATTTTACATTGTTCATTCAGCCATAAAAGCATTGAGGTCAGGCACTGCTGTCAGGTTCGTCCCAAAGGTGTTAATGGGTTTGAGGACAGAAATGTGCAGACTACTCGAGTCATTTCACATCAGCTTTTCCAAACCATTTTTTCATAAGCGCTTGTGTTTTACACAGTGATATTGTCATGATAAAACATGTTTAGCCTCTTAGTTCCAGTGAAGGGAACATTCTACATTCTAGTCGATCATGTGCATGCAACAGATGTGGCAACAGATTACAAAAGAACCACATAAGGGCGTGATGAAATGTTCACGTTTTTGTCCACATAGTGTATACATTCAGCATAAAAAGAGAGAACTTAACATGAAAATAAACACATTTGAAGTTGTAGGAGATATAGTAGTCAATTCACAAATAAAATAAAAAAAAAAAACAATAAAAAAAAAATACAAAAATGATGTGTAAGTGAATAAGAGCATCTATTTATTTTTGTAAAAAATCTAACATTTTTCATTTGCATTATACAGTCTCAAATATATTATATTCTATTTATATTTAGTATTTTTTTTTTTCTGCACATAGAGAAAAAAACATTTTCAATACTGTAAACATGTCTTTTTGTATTCTGTCCAGGTTTAAAAAATAAAAATAATAATAATAATTTTTGCCTATTCAGAGAAATTGGCTATAAATGTGACTGGAAATAAACACCATAAGCTCTTTTTTTTGTTTTAGTCCACCTAGAGCTTATAGCAAATGGAAAATCTTTCACAGGCTTTTACATTTCTGTCACATTGTTAATACAAATGTACATCATAGAAACAAAATTTGGCATATGTGAGATCACATGCAGACACTGACCATTTTTACCAAACATACTGAACTCACACACTTATCAAAAAGACCTAAAACAGCATCACAGCATCTAATTTACATAAAGGACAAGCAGGTTACATGTCACAGGAAGTCTTTACTTATATTAATTTATAAAATAAGAGGCACAGACTGTTTTTCTTTTTTAAACAACCAAGTAGTACCTGAAAGGCCCATTTAGTACATCCATTATAATTCCTTGCTGAATAAAATTTACTCTGTTTATTCAGCCAGGAAAACATACAGTGGTCTTATTTTTTTGCACGTTTGTCACCGTTTAATGTTTCAGATCATCAAACTAATTTACATATTATTAAAAGATAACACAAGTGAACACAACATGCAGATTTAAAATGAAGGTTTTTATTATTGAGGGAAAACAAAATACAAAACTACATGGCCCGGTGTGAAAACTGTTAAAACTGTGGTTTATCACACCTGAGTTCAATTTCTCTCGCCACACCCAGGCCTGATTACTGCCACACCTGTTCACAATCAAGACTTCTCTTAAATAGGACCTGCCTGACAAAGTGAAGTAGATCAAAAGATCCACAAAAGCTAGACATCATGCTGAGATCCAAAGAAATTCAGAAACAAATGAGAAAGAAAGTAATTGAGATCTATCAGTCTGGAAAAGGTTATAAAGCCATTTCTAAAGCTTTGGGACTCCAGCAAACCACAGTGAGAGCCATTATTCACAAATGGCAAAAACATGGAAGAGTGGAGAACCGTCCCAGGAGTGGCCAACCGACCAAAAGTACCCCAAGAGCACAACAACGACTCATTCAAGAGGTCACAAAATCCCACAACAACATCCAAAGAACTGCAGGCCTCACTTGCCTCAGTTACAGTCAGGGTTCATGACTCCCCCATATAAGAAAGAGACTGAGCAAAATTGGTCTGCATGGCAGAGTTCAAAGACTAAAACCGCTGCTGAGCAAAAAGGACATAAAGGCTCGTCTTAGTTTTGCCAGAAAACATCTTGATGATCTCCAAGACATTTGGGAAAATACTCTGTGGACTGATGAGACAAAAGTTTAACTATTTGGAAGGTGTGTGTCCCATTAAGTCTGGCATAAAAGTAATGCCGCATTTCAGAATAAAAACATCATACCAACAGTAAAATATGGTGGTGGTAGTGTGATGGTCTGGGCTGTTTTGCTGAAAGACTTGCTGTGATAAATGGAACCAGGAATTCAGCTGTTTACCAAAAAATCCTGAAGGAGAATGTCCAGCCATATGTTCGTGACCTCAAGCTGAAGCAAACTTGATTTATGCAGCAGGACAATGATCCAAAACACACCAGCAAGTCAACATCTGAATGACTGAAAAAAAAACAAAATGAAGACTTGAGTGGCCTAGTCAAAGTCCTGACCTGAATCCTATTGAGATGCTGTGGCACGACCTAAAAAAGGCGGGTAATGCTCGAAAACCCTCCAATGAGGCTGAATTACAACATTTCTGCATAGATGAGTGGAGCAAAATTCCTCCACAGCGCTGTAACAGACTCATTGCAAGTTATCGCAAACGCTTTGTAGAACATTGGGTTAATGTTCTGTTATGTTTAACAAGCATTTGTATAAATGGGTATCCGTAGTGATGAAGCCAGATGTATGCGTAAGCATTGGTGGTTGGATAGAAAAAAAAGCACATTGGAACATTATGTTTTATGTTTCTTATGAACAAGGTTCTCAATAAAGGAGCTTCGTTGTGTTAACCCCACGAGTGTGACCGTCATTTAAACATGCTTGATTGCAGTTGTTGCTCCTAAGGGTGGCCCAACCAATTATTAGATTTAGTGGGCAAACAACTTTTCACACAGGGCCATGTATTTTGAATTTTGTTCAATTAAAAACTGCATGTTGTGTTCACTTGTGTTATCTTTTACTAATATTAAAATTAGTTTGATGATCTGAAACATTAAAGTGTGACAAACATGCAAAAAAATAAGAAATCAGGAGGGGGGCCAACACTTTTTTTACACCATTGTATATGGCTTGATCCTCTTGATCTTTAGCTATACCTGATTTCACAGATTTCGGTTTGCTAACACAGCTAGAATATAGTATAATATAAATCTAGGTACTGCATATGTTCAACTCTAATCATTATACAGTACAGTACAATATGTCGCTCTGATGAACATAACAGCTAAAAGAAAATTCTGTCAAAACAAAATATATTTCATGCCAGCAATGACGCAATTTATTTTTTAATCAAACTCCTTTGTGTCCTTTGTTTTTTTCCTTAATGGCACTTTTTGGGCGACTCCATAAGGAACGTGAGCTGCCACGGTTCCCAGCTCTGCAGCCCCTTCAATATGGAACATTTGATCATCAAAGAAAATGTGGGGCTTGATTTTTGCAAGCATTGGACCCTTAGGTGCTCCAGCCAAGAAAAGAGCTTCGTCTGGCTCAAGGCCCCAAGAACGCAGGGTCTTCAGAGCACGCGTACCTGAACTAGCTGCACTGCGAGCAGTCACTAGGTATGTGCGGATGGGACAGTCCATACGCTGGCCTTTGGCAGAGAATTTCTTTTGCAATTTTCCCAAAGACTCCAAGAATCCTTTTAGTGGACCCTATAAAACAAAGATAAAACTGTCTTTCTGAATTTGCATTCATGTAAACATAGTTCATCAAATAGCCAACAGTAACAGAACTGTATAATAATATGTAAGCAAAAAAAAGAAAACATTTTAACAAATAGATCAACAATTTGATGGTATGATGAAGAATAACCACTTCAATGGATTAAATTTTTTTAACTATTAAAAAACAAATCAGTGTACTTATTCAGTCTATTCATAGTAGAAAGCTAAATGTTTCATCACAGAAAATCATATACACAAAATCTATTTCAGTCCACCTCACAAGTCCCACTGCAAGTTGTTAATATAGAAACAGTAACATATTATAAAGAGCACATTAAAAGAATTAATTAAAATATTTGTCTTGCATCTAAAACTACTGTTACCTCCATGCGTGACCAATCAGAATAAAGAATTCAACAATGCTATGGTAAAATGAGTTATGCTTTATTAGACTAAATTCCCATGTGCTTTAACTGTCTTACGTGATCAAGCGGCTTGTTTTCATGAGCCTTTTCGTGTTCAAAAAATTTATCCAGGCCTTGCGTTTTAAAGATTCTCTCCGACTCGTCTGAGAACAGCACTGCATCTCCATCGAAGGCCACTCTCAGCTGTGTCTCAGACACCTCCGCCGCTTTCTCTCGTTTGAACATGGTGGCTGCTGCAATACCTTTTAGTGACCAAAAGAGCGAAAATTATGTTTCAACAATTCAGGCAGAAAATGTAAATTTGTTGTTTTGATAGTCACCTTGCTCTAAGGCCTCTATCACTTTCTTGGAATCAGCAGACAGGTACAGGTTGGTGTGGTAGGCTTTCAGGTAGCCAATTGGACTATTACCTCCAGTCATGCAGAAGCGCTCAATGAACAAATCTACCAGAGAAGAAAATATTTATTTGACCAACCAATATAAAGTGTGCAGTAGTAATAGTAGTGACAATCTCAAAATAAAGTGTACAATGGCAGACATCTAATCCATATATATATATATATATATATATATATATATATATATATATATATATATATATATATATATATATATATATATATATATATATATATGGATACGAGAGCACCATCTTTTCCTCATCACACACCACACCATCCCCCATGTCCTCAGCAATCACGAGACATAATAATCCAGGGTTTACACATTGCTGTATTTTCTATTCTAAGGACTGTACACTGAATAAACCACTAGCATGCCTATCAAAGGTCATTTAAAAAGAATGAAAGCTAATAAACAGCTAACGGAAGACAGCAGTGAAATCCTGTCTAATAGAGCTTTGACCTACTGTGATGGTTGATGGAATTAATGAGTCTGAGTCCGACATTAGCGTGATGGTTAGTCATCAGCACAACATCAAAAAGCTCTTCGCTGTCTGGATATAGTTCCCTCAGCTGCACATTGACTGCTTCCAGAGCCTGCAGGTGACACACAAAAGGCACACATTATGGCATCTGTGTCATCTCTCATCATTGCATTGGGAAAATCAACTAAACAAGTACTCCTGTGAGTTTAAGTAATGTTTTGTTAAATGAACGTCGACTGTGACGGTAGATTTTAATCTCAGACCTTAATAAAAGGGAAAGCAGGTCCTGGTGCAAATGGTTCAGTCTCATGTTCAATCTGGTATTTAAGGTACTCCTCCATGCCCTTCTGGTTAAAGATCTGCTGCTCCAGGTCCATGTTGAAGAGGACACGTGATGACACAGCAATGGTGATGGCATTTTCAGGCTTGGGCTTAACACAAAAAATGAAATAAATGATTACAATAGTTCAATAATGTAACAGTATCATTTCTCTCATTTAAAGTCAATTTGAGTTTCTCAAAATCAATTTACGTCCTTGATTTAGGGGATAATCTCAACTGGATACCTGCAAACTGCTGCAGTTATCATAAAGACTGATGTTTATATTAAACACAATTTCAACACACATCTATAATATACAGGTAATGTAAAATTAATGCTTTATAAATCTACTACACAGTGTCACAAAGAGAATGGGTTTCTTTTTTAATTTGGTTCCTGTGAAACAAGATAACCCAGTATTAGGTTTACCCAGAGTTTAGAATGACCCACTATTCCAAGTGTGAAAAGCCCTACTATCACCTTAGGGAGCTTCTTTCCTGCCTTGTTCATATGGATATACTGTAAATATAAATCTACATTACATCCAAGCTGCTTTGTGACTATTAATAAAAGAGCTATAGAGCTATTTTACCCGGACTTGACTTACATTTATTCTGTAAATCTGCCTGACACAGCAGAATAAATAACAATAATGGACTAAATGTGGGCTGTGAATAATTCATATGCACTGAAACAGTAACATTAAACCTTACACTGTTCCACTTTAATACCATAATACCAAATGTTTGATCAATTTACACAATAAAAAAGGATATCTATTTGATACTTTTGTGTGGATGTGTAACAATGAGAGATTAATTAAAGAAAGTAAAACATCGATATTTTTTGTTGTTGCCTTATATCATCGTTAGTTAATGTTAGAATAACGTGATTTGTTTTAATCAGTCATTTGAAGTACAATACAGAGAATACAGAACAACCATTTCTACTTTATGTTTCTATTGATCTAGTACTAGCAGTCAAGTGTGTTGCCTAAATGAACTGCATGGATATTGAGTCGTTTCTTATATTGACGACTCATTTTGATGATGACAACAACCGCAAAACACCACATCGTATCATGGTATATCATATCCCTTTGTGGTGTAAACATGATCCAGGATTTGTCAGTTTTTTCTCTGCTTTTTATTTATGTATATATTTCAAACACCACTCGCCAACATGATTAATATTCTACCATTACTCTTGTGCTCTAGAACTGCTCCTGTTGCTGTTCAGTACAATGTTTTTGTGTTGGTTGCAGTGCTGCATCTGTTCACTATCCTGCAGTAAGAGCTACATTTGTGTCTGACCATCACAATGACTCAACATAAATATACACATGAAATGACTAATTTTATCAAAAAATGTATCATCATCAATTATTGCCTAAAATGATTGGTCAAAAAAATAGAAAAGCCTGCAATAATCCATAAGAAAACACTAACATTAAAATGAATCCATTAATTATTGCTATTTCACAAAGCTTTCTGACTTACAGATTGAGGTTTCTTAGTTGGGGTTGAGGGATTCTGCAGCTTTACGCCTTCCAGACGTGCGTCATCGTTCGTGCTAGCCATCCGTCCATCATGGAGACTCATTTTTGAAGTAGCTTCTCCTTCGTGGCACACACACTATTACCCCTGTCTTTTGTAATCTCATCCGCACCACAGTGTTTCCCAGCCTCTACAGGCAGGGTGGATGGAGGGATGGTGATCAATACAGAGAGTGTGCAGCGAACAATTCAGTGAAAAAAATCCCATTAACCTACCAGAGGAGACTTACTGGTGCTGAGTGTGTCTTCACTCCTTCCCTGAGGCATACTCTTACGGTTTCTGAATTAGAGGTCACTCATCTCACTGGCACCTCCTTCAATCATCACACTGCTGAAGCAAATATGTCCAGCATGTCTGTAACAGGCATCATTCTGCTGTGGCTGTGTGCTCGTAATGACGCGCCATTTTATTTTTAGATGCTGAAGACCTTTGCCAGTGCAGATAGAATAAATGTTGCCATGACAACCACAGATAGCAGGCTGTACCGCAACGTCATTCTGTCAAGTCTCTTCTGTGCAACACACATCACTTATCTTTCATGTCCTCATGCAATTTTTTTTTCAATATCAAGTGTATATAGTGTCTATTGGACCATTTTTCTGCTTACATTTCTTATGGTAATAATGGAGATAAAAATGTGGTTTGTTCATGTGGAGCTTAGAAAAATACTGAATGTCACAGCAGAACCAAACAGCCAAAGTGACCAATCACTGTATGTATCAATCACAAGGCATTTTATAATCCAAAATTTATACAGAAGAGGTAAACATTTCAAACTATGCTTTCAACTTTGCATAACACAACATCCTCAGGTTGCATATAATAAGAACAAGAATTAAGAATAATAAGAATTAAGAATAAGAACAAGCATCTTAAAACTGATAGAGGACGTAAAAAAAAAAAAGAACAAGCTTCGCTTTTTTTTTTTTTAAAGGAATAGGGTCATTTATTACTTTCATTGCATGACAAATACTCAAATTATGACTTCGAAAAGCTCTCCTTTATCGCTTATTGAATTGATACAGCCATACTAAAATAAAAACAAGCTTTGAATAAATAGGGTGTACAATTCTCACAGGTCATTTATACAGAAAAACCTTATTTGTACATTTATATATATTATCATCATTTTTGTTCTTTGTAAAAGAAAAAAAGCT
This sequence comes from Silurus meridionalis, assembly GCF_014805685.1. Lineage (NCBI taxonomy): Eukaryota > Metazoa > Chordata > Actinopteri > Siluriformes > Siluridae > Silurus > Silurus meridionalis. Next base: position 13,606,587 of record NC_060891.1, on the reverse strand, counting down.
TCTTCACTTTCAATGCAAAATGACCACAAAATATTACTGAGGCCTGAGGATTGGTGACAGGGAAAAGTCAAACTCCTTACACACCAGGTCAATAGCTAGATTTGAAAAGAAAAAACCTACCATGGGAAGATCCCAACTTTTGGTTGTATCGTACGACAGAATTTGAGTATTCCGATCTAGAAAGATGAACCTTTACCTAGCATCATTGCAAAGTACAGTAATATACCTGAAGAGCAGCAACAACATCAGAAAGGTATCCAGCTATTGAATGATTTTTAAGTTTGGAGCCTTTCACGCTTTGAGCCATACCTGCAACTCATGTAAACAATCGTATGCAGTTTTCCTAGCAAAAGATTGTTCCCCAGGACTCCAGTAGCAGACAACTGGTTGCCCAGCTGTGTGGGAACAAAAAAAAGCTTATTTAGCTGAAAATGAAAATATATATAACTCATTAAATAATATAAGCATAACAACTGAGTAGTTGAGAGGTACTAAATTTTAAAGCTTTGACTTAGCAGGCACTGATGTACACCGTGCACCGAGTACTGCTGTTAGACAGCCTCAAACATTGAGGATACCAGAATTGGTGTTTGAAAAAAGCAGGAGATTCAAGAACTATCATGGGCTGGAAATAGCTAGCATATTACATACTGTTACAATATTACATAAGCATGGCAGAATTAAGACTAATAAACCTCATACATATAATATGAAGTTAACAGAATATGAAACTCTGGCGTAAATATTCATATGCTAAAGTGTGTCAAACGGTCAAATCTCAGAACTTTCTATAAGTGTAGAGGTATTGACAATGAGGTAAACTCTTAAAGAGTGAAGAACAAGAAGGCAACTGGATGAAACCGAGAAACAAGAATAGCGATTTTGTTCGAAAGGATTTCGGCCAAAGATTTGCCAAAAAAAAAAAAAAAAAAAGTGCATTTGCTTAGAACTAATGAGAGGAATGCAAACAGCATTTAAGTTTACAATTAGTTAATAGCTTATAATGAATTTATTAACAAGAATACTAACAGTAGAATCTATGTGAAAATTATTATTTTTGATACTGGATTTTAACAGCTTGCTGTTTATGACGATTATGATTATATTTCATGGTGAAAGATTCAAGCACAAAAACCACAAAAGTGCATTTTCTGATTAGTAAAACAAAAACAAAATAAAATCTGGGGCAATAGAGACGTGCCATAAAGAAACACATACCTGTAAGAGATTAATTTCGGAAGTCAGGCGGCTGAGGTTAGGTGGTAAAATACTGAGAGGGAAATAAATGAGGTAGGGGGAAGACTGTTCACTTCTACAAAAATAGGGCTGAGAGATTATTCCTAAAGCACTGTGTAATGCCCAGATCAAATCAAGTTTTTTTTTCTTTATTAACTGGTTAAAATTAGTGTTTTTTTTTGAGAAATGCTCACCTCAAGAACTGCTAACAAGCATGCAAAAGATCATAGTGATTATACTACAAAATCTCAGATTGTACCATGTTTGTTTGGGAAAAGGTAGGAAAGACTTGTCGTAATGAGTAGTTGAGGGACCGGACATTGCTGTAAAAAGCAATTTCTTTCCAGTTCAGTAAATACTATTAAAAAAAGCATTTATATAGTTACACATTCATTGCTATTAAGAGTTTAAAAGAAGAATCTTCTCATTTATTAGATACATAGCCACTTCAGCTTATATACATATCTTTTTCAGCCATTCAACATATTCTAAAGCCTCACTTTATATATTATAGAGAGCAGCATCTCTTCTTAAATAAACTTTTTGAATAGTAATAATAATAAAAAAAAAACCTCGTCAGTAGATAATGACGACCACATATTGCATAATCAATGGTGCAAATAATGTTCATATTATTGTCTTTATACTCGTCACAGTTGCTCACGTGTTCATCATGGTTTACATTCAGTAAAGAATCTGAGCCCTATTGAACTTCTGACACTATTACATGAAATCAGTATTAGCAAAAGACTATTAAAAATGTTTTTTGTTTTTTTTAAACCTAACTAAAATCACTGAGTGAGAGTCCCTAAGATTGGACCTCTGATCACAATCATCATTTCTGCCAATTCACCTCACCATGCTCCACTTAAGAAAATTACAGCAAATACTTTGGCGCCATTTCTCAATATGCTTGATAATAAGCATTTAAAACTTTAAATTATTCATAAATCGGTACTTCAAAGCTAATTTGTTCTTTGCTTAGGGTTGCGTCTCTTGAATATTGTAGTGTATCCATATTTACATGAATATTTATATATCTTTAAATATAATTAAATAAATGTGCGCATCTGTGCATATGCACAAACTCAACCATGGGGGGGGGGGGGGGTGCAGCTTTCGCTAAACATTTTCATCTCTCTGCATGGTAAATGTGCTTATGTCCATGTGTGATGGTGGTGCAAGGCAGGGTTATGGTCAAACACTAGTCCTGTCACTGTAGAAAGGTGTGACGTGAAACATGTAGCAGTGAGTGCACACTCTCACAGGCTTCATTTGACCATAGCGGGGTAACGGAGCAGAGTGTGAAGAGCAGCGGGAGCAGAAGATCTGCAACAGACAGAACAGAGCTCACACAGTGTTCATACACATACGATATGCCTCTCATCAGAAAGTTTTGTTTTTGATGCAGATGATCAACAATAAAGAGTAGGAGTGGCTGTCACCTTTCCACAGCTCCGACAGTGGTGTTTTCTTCGGATGACAGTGAAAGGAGCCTTACAGGCGATGCAGGAGTTACAGGCCTCATCAGGAACCCACTCAGGGGGGTCTAGAGGGGAAACAATAGAATAACTGAACTATAAGCCCTGCACATTAAACAGAAGCTATAACTTACTAGTATAACATTAGCCATTCATTAAACCTAGGCAGGACATTCTATTGTTAAATGTGAACATTAACTGCAGGTCCTCGCCTGTGTATGAATTCGAATAGTAAAAAAACATGTATAGTTAAATATGACTTTTTTTATTTTGGAATGAAGTCCATATAAAGCTTAAAAGACATCATTTGAAAAAAGAAAAATCGATTTGTACTGCTATTTCATTAAGCATGAAATAAAATTGTTCCTTATTGTGGAGGACTTTTGTACTCTAATGTAACATCCTCTTAAACACTGAAGACTGCAGGATGAGGATTACACATTACTGACCTTCGAACTGGCCGTCTCGAGCCTTCGCTGCGAGTTCTGATGAGGTCATGGTCTCTTGACAAAGAGCGCAGTCTTCTAATCCAGCACTTCCTACTCTCGGCACTGCAATGAAAAGATCAGTTAAAGTATAGCATCAATTATACAAAGTATATAACCCAGACAAGGCTTTATTCATTCTCACGCTCACTCACCTTTGTTCTGCTTCTCATTGTCCCCTTGCTCAGATTTTGTTGCCATAACCTCAAACAGCGTCTTCAGGATGCTCCTCAGGTCACTTGCGTAATTTGTTTGCAATTGATCAGCCACTCCTGAGGACAATGAAAGCAAAATGTTCGAAGAAGAAAAAGAGTGAACCATCAGCAGGGGGAAAAAAAACTAAAACCAACAAATGCATGGATCCCAGTATATTTGCTATAAAAATGGAGATCTACAATCTACAGAGGTGCATTTCAAAACACACTACATGTCCAAAAGACATGATGATCGACTCGAACCTGTTTCAGCATGACAACACCTCTATGTAGTCCATAATGACAGGATTTAAAGGCTGGCAAACTGAGGTGGCCTGGACAAAGCACTGATCTCAACCTGACTGAACACTTTTTTTTTCTGGAAAGTCTTTCCACAACATTTTGTGGAACAGACTGTGACTGTGGCAATTTTCCTATTCAGCTACAAGAGCGTTAGTGAGGTCAGGCAAGGAGGATTAGTGCACAGTCGGCAGATCGGTTCATCCTAAATCTGTTATTATAATAGGAAAAAAAAGGACTAAATCCATGTTAATGGCCATGGTTATGGACAGAGTTGTTCAATAAGCACATCTGGTTTAGATCTTTAGGTGTCCACATACTTCTGACCATACAATGCATGTTAAATTAATGTAGTGTGCTTATATCAAGGTCAATTATTGGTATGATTCCCATTAAAAGAGTTTAGGCAGATTAATGGACAGTGAGGAGCACCCACATTGTATATGCGCTACCAAACTAAGTAGGAAATACAATTAGATTCCCAATTTGTCCTTGTACAAGTACAGAGGCAATGAAATGCAGTGCAAATAAAGTACAAGATTTTAATAAAAAAGATATTCATACATTCCTCTCAGAAGGTCTTTTGGAACAGCCAGTTCTATTGCTTTTATACACTAAAGGCATTTTATAAAAAAGATCATGATTCTGCCTGTGCAATGAGACACGATGTCCTGAAAGTGCAACTACTTTATTTATAATAAAAAAACCTTTGAACTGTAATGATACTCACAGAAAACCTGCTGATTTAGAAAAAAAAAAAAAACCTCTATAAGCTATTTTTGCCTGCCTGTCACTGCCTAACTGTTTACTGAGCTGTGGGCTCGGTATTTTCATGCTTTTTAGAAAAATGCATTTAGTGTTTACAGTGACACTAGGCTACAATTGTCAGTGAGACATACAGCCATTGAATACTGAAGTGGGTGATGCTTACATTTTTTGTGAGAAAGTGCAAATATACACTCATCCCTGAAACTCAGAGCTGTTAAAGATAATTAATTTAATAGGAAGATCAGGCTACTATTATTTGTGTACAGTGGCGTATCCAGGGAATGGACCAGTCCTTCATTATATCTTCACTATATAAACTGACTATCATAAGCATCTTCATTTTTATTATCTGTACATTTTATTTACAGGTTTAAAGACACTTTTGGCCAAAACAATACAGTGTATAATATACAATTGCACTTACCAGATATGCAGACAAACAGACGATGGATGAGGTCACTACTGCTATGGAAACGAGCACGTATTTTGTTGTGAGCAACCAGTTTAGAAGCCTGCAGTGCCAGCTGAAGCTCCTGGTGATCAAGCTCCTCAGACATCTCAGAGCTTGTGGTCAAACTACTGACAGAACCACAGAGAAAAGAAATATAAGGCAAAATGGACATGTTCAAGAAGGATAGACAAAACATGATGTAACCAGGGAACAAACACACTTTCCAATTGAAACATTTTGTCAGATGTAGTGCGAAAAAGAAAAGCGCTGTAATAAAGAAAAACATATTGAATAAATTGGATGCATTGGCATTATTGCACTTTGGGCCAAATTATATTTACCTTGGTGTGCATGAACTGGATAGACTGCATGTGGTGACAGATACACTCTCACAGTCACTGCTGCTCCCTGAACTGAGAGGGGATCCCTGTAAACTGCAGCCCACCAATCAAGGAAAATAAAGGGTGGAGGGTTAAATGAAAAAAAAAAAAGAAAAGAAGCAAAAACAACTGAATAGGGATTCAATATTTGATTCTAAAATAAAATAAAAACAAAAAACAACACAACAATAGAGGGGGAAAAAAAGGAAATAGAGAAATAATATAAAAATATAAAGAAGAATAAATCGGTCCCTTCTTGTACTCTAGCTTTCTAAAACATACACAAACCTGGAGTCATTTTTGCAGTCTTCTTTGGGTTGTTTATCCTTTGCTGCAGAGCTAGCCATTACTGGGCAAGCACTTTCCTGATGAGAGTATCCTTCTCTGGACTCGTCCTCTCCAGTGTCTCTGTGTGGCGGGAGCTTGGAGCTATTGGCGAGGCACTTCTCACAACAGGGAGCATGAGGAAGCCTTCCTCTCTCTTGGTCCTCATCATACGCCTTCAATTGTTGTGAGCCGGGTGGAGGTGGGAGGGGCAAAGGTGCATCTTCCTTCCCTGTACCACAGGCACCCATTGCTGACTGGATAACGGTGCTTGTGATAGCAAGCTTGCACTTGCTAAATTCCAGATTCCCATTTCCAGTGGTGGTATCTGTGGTTGCGGAGTCATCATGAGCATCGACACATCCAGTAGTGCAGCACACACAGGAGTTGAGCAGGCGATGAGCAGTTCCCTCGTTTGTGCGTGGTATAACCACTAACTCAGGGTGATTAGGTGAGCGTGGGTTAAAGATCACAGTGGCTGACAGCTTCATCCCACCTGTCCGGTGAGCAATGACCTCGGCTGGTCCCACCCCTTCTTCTTCCTCTCCGTCCAGCTGCCCCTCCCAGCCATTTACAAGTGGTAATGTTTCTGAGGTTCCTGCAAGTTCAGAAGACAGGCAAAGTTTATCCTGGCTGCTCTGATCATCATCCTCGTTTGATTGACAGGCTGTCATCCACCCATTGCAGGTGGAGTTAACTGTAGGCTCTGGCCTGATGGGCTTGAGCGAGCCGAGGTTCACAATAGGAGAGACTCGCTGTCCCTGACGGACTTCCCCTGAGCTAGTTCCAGCATCTCCACCGCTGCCTTCCAAGTCCTCCATGAAGAAGACCCGCTCATCTTCTTCTTGTTGGGAGCCCGGAGCTCGATGTGGAGAGTTTTCAGTGCTTGAAGAAGTGCTCGATTCCCCGACACTAGATTTGCCCACACTGGTCTTTTTTTTATGGCGATAATAAGCTGGAGATGGCCTCTGGCTTGGAGGTGAGAGCAGTGTGGACATGTGATCACCAACACGATGCACCATCATGTTGAGCTGCTCAATCTCCTCTTCGTCATACTGCATGGAACAAGCCAGGTCCACTTCTGAGTCCTCTTCTCCTTCATTTGGGACATCCGACTGTTGCTGGTCCTTCTCCCATGAATCATCCTCTTCACACTGGGAGGAACACAGAACCAGCTCTGTCACTCTCTCCCCATCCTTTTGCTCTTCTCTTTTCTGGGACTCCTCTGACTGATTTGTGGAGCTGACTGAGGTGGCAGACTCCGGGGTAGAGGAGACGGGGTCTCCAGGAAACTCCCCATCCTGTGAGATGCACAGATTCCGCTCCAGCGTCGTTAACTCCTCCTCCGTCAGAGTCTGCAAAAGGTCCCTGCATCAAAACCACAAAAACATCATTTAGAAGTATGTTGTGCTGTACTGTGATGAAAACAAATGGCTAACCACAGAGCCCAATAAACCACACTGTTATTAGAACTATGAGAACAGAAAGTCTCATAGGCACATAAGTTTCGATATAAGGCCATGCAAGAGAAGAAAGCTACACCCCAATTACTATGTTCTACATAGGTTAGCCAATATATAAATGCAATTCCTGTATTACAAATACCGTAACCATATAATGTCCAAGAGGAAAACTGTTTAGTCTTGTATTGGTTTTAACATACAGAAAAATGTTACCTAATTTTTTTCAGTAATGTGCGAAAAGGTCGGAAGAGTTCAGACATGTCCTCTGGTTTGTTTTCCAGGTTAAGAGGTCCATCAGGATACACAATGAGTCCGCTAACAACACAAACAAAATTGTAACAAAAATCAGAAATACGATTTTTCTAAATAAAAAAGAGCCTACAGTCCAATTAATAGATGGTATTTAACGCGAAAAAACTATTGCTTACCACACGATAGCTAGTCGAGGGATTGTAAACATGAGAGCAGGTTCATAATCATCGATCATGTCTTGTGTGAGATAGCCAAGCTTCAAGGCCCTTGATAGAAAAGATGCTACATTCAGAATTACTGAATTCAAACAGTAGACTCTGTTTGTACAATATACTGTCTGATTGTTTCGATTATTTTCATAAAGCAAGGCTAGACTGACCACAACTGCATGAATGCTTTTTCACATTTCCAGTAAATGCCTGTTTTCCTTTTTTTTTTTTTTGCTTGGAAAGTTTCAAAGATAAGAGCAATGCAGTAGGAAAGTTAAAAAGAATATATTTGAGACTTCAAAAATCAAACCTTGTTTTATTTTTCCGTGTTACTCACCTCTCTACGGTCTCACAGAAGAGCACAATGACCTCCTGCTGGACATAGTACTCTTTAGGAGACTTTACAGGCACCATGGCAGATACATAACTGTAATACAACACAATCAGCAAAACACACAGATTAATTACCCCACAATACAGACACAAATTACGATTACAATTGCTGTTATAGGAAAAAAAATCAACTTTGTGCTGTTAAAAAAGTATTTACCGTATTTTCCGGACCATAAGCTGCTTTAAACCTCGCGGCTTAAACAAAGAAGCGGCTAATTTATGGATTTTTCCTGGGTTTTTCTCGGTTTCACAAACTTCAAGCCAAAAAACTGAGCCCCATAAAATTAGACCAATAAAATTGCCGAACAGGTTCAGGCGAACCAATTAAATTTTTTATATTAAATCAGATGCACTCCCACTGAATCGGGCCGCACCACAGCATAAATATGGATGATGTTCCTCTGACGTTTGACCTGCCGCTCACTCGGACTGTCTACAGGAAATGCGAATCATTCGTCACGCTGAAAACAACCGGGCATGAAAAAAAACACACTTCACCTGTGTTCTGAGCTGCACAGCATCGGGAGAAAAGATTCACCGGTGGTGATTTTTAAACGCACGACGATGCCAAAAGAAAAACTTTTCAGAGAAATTGTTGTGAAAGGAAGGAGGAAGACAGTGAACAATGACTTTCTTGGTAGGCTACTGTTTAGATACAAGCCGTGTAACAGACACTGTCTTTCATTAAAGCCTGTGTAAAGTTCATTAGTTTCAATGTAGACACTGCGGCTTATTTACAGTTGTGTTCAAAATTATTCAACCCCCAATGCTGTAAATGGTTTTAGGGAATTTAGTGTACATTTGTAATTGTATTCAGAATGAAATCCTACAAGGACTTCTTAAAGAACCATATGCAACTAAAATGACATCAATTAGTTTTGTAATACAGTAGTAAATGTTTCTTTTGTGAATTCTTCATTGACATAATTATTCAACCCCTTAAAGACTACCACTCTGAAGAACAGAGGTTCAATGAAGTGTTTTCAATCAGGTATTGAAAACACCTGTGGATATCAGGGAGCAGCAATAAAGCCTAATAAGCACCAATTAGGCAGCTTTAAAATGACTGTGATACTCAGCTCCTTCTAGACATTTACTGGTGTGGTTACAAACATGGTGAGGTCAAGAGAATGGTCCAGGAAGACAAGAGAACAGGTGATTACTCTTCACAGGAAGGGCAATGGCTATAAGAAGATTGCAAAGATGTTAAACATACCAAGAGACACCATAGGAAGCATCATTCGCAAATTCAAGGCAAAGGGCACTGTTGAAACGCTACCTGGTCGTGGCAGAAAGAAGATGCTGACTTGACTGCTGTGCGCTACCTGAAGCGTAGAGTGGAGAAAAGTCCCCGTGTGACTGCTGAGGAACTGAGAAAAGATTTGTCAGATGTGGGTACTGAAGTTTCTGCTCAGACAATATGGCGCACCCTGCGTAATGAAGGCCTCCATGCCAGAACTCCCAGGCGCACCTTGCTGTCCCCAAAGAATAAGAAGAGTCGACTGCAGTATGCCAAAAGTCATGTGGACAAACCACAGAAGTTTTGGGATAGTGTTCTGTGGACTGATGAAACAAAATTAGAACTGTTTGGGCCCATGGATCAACGCTATGTTTGGAGGAGGAAGAACAAGGCCTATGAAGAAAAGAACACCTTGCCTACTGTGAAGCATGGCGGGGGGTCAATCATGCTTTGGGGCTGTTTTGCTTCTGCAGGTACTGGGAAGCTTCAGCGTGTGCAAGGTACCATGAATTCTCTTCAGTACCAGGAGATATTGGATGACAATGTGATGCAGTCCGTCACAAACCTGAGGCTTGGAAGGCGTTGGACCTTTCAACAGGACAATGATCCCAAGCATACCTCCAAGTCCACTAGAGCATGGTTGCAGATTAAAGGCTGGAACATTTTGAAGTGGCCATCGCAGTCACCAGACTTAAATCCGATTGAGAACCTCTGGTGGGACTTAAAGAAAGCAGTTGCAGTGCAAGCCTAAGAATGTGACTAAACTGGAGGCTTTTGCCCATGATGAATGGGCGAAGATGCCCGTAGATCGCTGCAAGACACTTGTGTCAAGCTATGCTTCACGTTTAAAAGCTGTTATAACTGTAAAAGGATGTTGTACTAAGTACTAAGATTGAATGTCACTTGGGGGTTGAATAAAACTGATAATGATGTGAGCTCAGAAAAGACATTTGTGGTTATTTCATTATAAATGTTATGTTATATTTGTCTGACCTACACGTGCCTCTTTGATTTAATTGTAAGCAGGATGACTGAATGGTCATAATCAATGTCAAACCGACCAAAACAATCAATTTCAGTGGGGGTTGAATAATTTTGAACACAACTGTATGTTCAAAATAAAAATCTTTGTCAAATTCAGTGGGTGCAGCTTATATTTGGGTGCGCTTAATAGTCCGGAAATTACGGTACATAATTATCAATAATATCCAGAAGTGTTTTATTGCCTTTATAACACTGAAATGTTTAATTGTTACATTTTATTTTGTTGAAGAAACGAACTAAAAAAAACTGTAGATTGTCATGTTACTGAAAATCTAAGAGTGCTGAGTCATGGAGACTCTCGTTTCGAAAGCATAATAACAACAATGTAAACCTAGGATTAGATTTATCTTTTTGGGTTTTTTTTTGTTTTGTGAACACCTTATAACAAAAAACAGATTCAAGAACTCAATTGTGCTGTGGCATTTCAAAAAATTAAAAAGTTTAAAGTTAAAAATTGTAAATTATACTATTAAATGAAGCAGACATTTACGTGTACCTGAGCTCGAACTCGGCAAAAAGGCTGTCAAACTGGCGTAGCGCCTCCCTCATGCGCTCCGTGTAGAAGTTAAGGTCTCGCAGTGCTTGGTCCCGAGTGATGTTGCGCACCTCCTCCAGACTGCGTGTCAAGTCTTTGGCCAGTGGGCGCATTGCCATGCTCTCGATCTCCCGGTTCATGATGATTGATCCTGCTGCAAGACACTAAACACAACAGCAGTGTAAAAAATATATAATTAACTGGAAGAAGCACGACTTAAACTGCTGAGCAATACCTCTATGGCTAGCCCACAACATGCACTCCTTCTTAGCTCGTTTTCATGAAATGTAACCTTCTGAAATGGTTCCAGATGTACAATGTACATTTGAATGTACCTCTGCCCCAAACCATAGCTGTCCTGCAAGGTTGTCATGACGAATCTCCTCTGGGAATTTTACACAAAAGTCTCGGTTTGCTCGATCTTCTGGTATACACTCATCCATGATCTGGTTTATGATATTCAGCACGTTGTCCTACAAAAGAGTAAAAGCAACACAGTCAGCGAGTGTGTCTAATGTTTACACTGATTACACATAAACCCAGCATGGATCATCCTGCAGCGAGAAGCAGATGACACACTCGACCTGGCATGAGCGGAACTGGTTGACGAGCAGTGTACATCTCTGAGGGTCCTTCCTGCCGTCCAGACTATCCAGCTCTGAGGCCACCTGATTCAGCTCCTCATCCGCGTAGTAAAACTGGGCAAGTAGCTGAGGGTCCGACCTCTGTACCACACAACAGGAAGACACAGAGTATGTCATGGAGCAGTAAATAGAAAACTGATCTACTTAGATGTGAACAGTGACTACAATCCATTACCCAGTACATGTTTGTTTAGTGCTGAACATTGTTGAGAATTAAAGACCAGCAAGAAATACAAGCTGCTGCATGATGGTAGAAAAAGATACCAAACCTGAAATTAAAAAGTATACTGAACCACAGGCAGACCTTTGGCCTTCTTCTGCCACATTCCATAAGCCACAAGGAACATTCTCCAGGCAGTGCATCATGGGTGTGGGAGGGGAACATTCCAGAAATTATTCCAACAAACTTTTCACATCTTTGTGCTGCACACTAACCAGTAAAGCCTTATGGAATGCTGTCCCTATTATTATGGTTTTCTCTTCTTAGCTATTAGGGTCACTGATTCATACAAGTGCACATTACTTAATTAAAAGAAGCACTCGTTTATGACCACACAGATTTCTGCTGATACAGTTGGCAAAACTGTTCAAAATATTTAGATTTGGTTATTTTTTCCCCAAAGCAGGGAACAGCTTTCTTATATTTTGAAGGAAATCTGGTTTTGGTTACATCACATGTTTGGCACACACCCTGGTGTGGAGATGGATAAGCAGATTTGTTCACCCATACAAACCCCTTAAAATGCATAGTGTAGCAGATTTAACCATTAAAGAATTCAGTTCAATTCAATTTTGTGTATAAATTTGTATTAAAAAAAATAGACTAAGGGAATGATTAGCTTCTGAATATATATTTAAAATTCAGAAATGCAGAGAGGAACCCATCGTCCTCTGGGCGGAACTGGTTATTTATTCCTTTTTGTTGAATTTATCAACTGCTCTAATAAAGATGTGAATTTAGAACTGTTTCTGGCAATTGTAGTCCTAAAATGACTGCAAAAATATCTGACTAAAGAGGGACTACTTCTGTTCAGTTAAACCACTTGAAAGAAAATGTTGTTTGCTTAGCCTGGGATTCACGAAGAGAAGGTCACATTTCATCATCTGTTATCTCCTGGACTGTACACCTTACGTCAAAAGTGTGTGCTACACTGTGTAATTACACACACTTCAGCCCGCCAGTGACATGAAAGACGTATTATCTAATGTGGTTGACCAGAGGTCATTGTAACATTGCTGCTGTTGTTTGTTGCTCAGTCATCATATCATTTTTAGTGTGTTTAAGGGTTTTCAGTGTTAAAAAATTAATACAAATCTGGTCTCAAGTGACAAATTTTCAGAACACCTTAATAAACCTGGACGATTGAACTATTAATCTAATAAACCGTCAGACTCAAACAGTAAGGCTTGATGACTCTTAATCCAGGTATCATGTTCTTATTTCTAGTAAGCACTACACACGGTAAGTCAGAGCAGGGCTGTTAGACGCATATCATATCACTGAGATGCAAAGTCAGGGCAAATAAGGCTACGCTATACGCACAAACATAAGGACTCACCCAAAAGCTTTATTGAATTGGGCCACACATCGAAAATTTCACCAGTAAGACGACTGTGCTAAAATTAAATCAGATCTGATGGTAAGTAGTATGTTACTCCACTCTGAACCCCTCCCGGAACCCTGGTGAGCCATTACACTCTTACAGCTCAAACAAGATTCCTTTCAGAAATACCAATTGGCAAAATGTTCCTGTTGTAATGCTCTGATGAGGTCATGCTCTCCAAGCCTATTCCTGAGCTGTGATGCAAATTCTTGCAGGACATGTAAACAAACGAAATGTCTTGATCAGTCGTTGATCGTCACTACATCCGTCTAGGCCTGCACTCAAAATCAGGCTCGCACATTAACAAACAAGAAGTCACTTATTAACTAATTACTAGGACAAGACGAATTCCTGCTGCCACATTTTCCATTCAAAATTCCAGATTAATCAATGGCAATAGATCTACAGTCAGACTCTGAATTATTGGCACCCTCGGTAACAAAGGTAACAGCCATTGCCCTGAATTATGAAGGTCAGCACACATTTATCTCATTTTGTTTGTGCGTTTCTAATCTTCCCCATGTTGATAAATGACTATGGATATCTGCCCTCTATCTCACCTCATGTTTTTGCTCCAGTCAAAGAGGAAACTAAAGATGACTGCTTAAGTGTTAATAAATTAAAAAAGTAAAATATATGTGCAAGCATATTTCACTTACATTACACTGATAAGAATTTCTTTGGGTATTACTAGTTACCATGAATGGTTAAATATGTCAAATATATCTTAAATACAAAAATATTATGAGAAGTCGAGTTACTAAGTAAATTGAGCCAATATTCAGTTTGATATTATGCTAATTAAAAAATTTAAAACCCATCTTGTTTTTCTTTAACACAGATTTTGCACTATTAATTCTGGTGCACCTTTTATTTATGACCTTAAATACGAACTGTTCTACATGCTCAGAATTTTGTAACCAAATGTTCCTTTTCATTTTAGGATCTGGAGAGACAACCAATAAAAACAAATGAATGAAATCTGTGGCCTGGAGCAGTGCAAGAGTCTTGCTGTTTCCTTGACCGTTTTTTAAAAAAAGGAATTCAAGACAGACCCTCCGTACTGAGTTAACTTATGTTATAAGGGCTTGAACTACATCATTCAAAATTAATTTGATGCGCATTAGAATGATTGTGTTAGAGCAAAATAATAAATAAAAATTAAATCCGGGGAATGTCTGCAAGCAACAGATTCAAAACGACACGTCTCACACACGTCTGCATGTGTTTGGAATCACTGTTTTTCTTTTTAGGACTGGAGACAGTAGATTTGCATTCTCTTTTTCAAGAGCTCTGCACAAGAGGCCTCCAATCTATTTCAGCAACTATAGGATTAATTTTATGGTACAATCCTATTGAGTTTTATTATTCAGTATCACAAGCATGATGTGTTAACTGGATGCACTGAAATGCATGGCTCTCACAGTGCTTAAAACATGTTTATTAGTCTAAAAATGATCATACACATTTAAACAACAGAACTGGGATCTCAATAAGAGAATGAATAAAAATTAGCATTAAAATTATTGTATTAAAGCAAAAAATGAAATAAAATCAAATAGGTGAATGTCTGGACACGACAGATTTAAGACTGGCGTCTTGCACACTGTTTTTCTACATGTATTTAGAATTCTTTCTTTTTAAACCTGGAAACAATTTTCATTTTAGTACTTTTTCAACAAGCCTCCAACCAATTTCAGCAACTGGGAGATGACCTGTACTTGAAATGTATTGATCCCATCAATCCTACCAATTCCAAGCATGCTGTATTGACCGGAAATGCACTGAAATTCTCATAGTGCTCGAAATCTGTTCAATAACCTACATAGACATGTATATAGACATTCAAACAACTGGACTGAGATCTGAATAATTGGATTATGTTTACATGTTTTAGCTTTTTTTTTTTTTTTTTACATTACACATAAGGGACACAACCAGAGATCAAACTAGATCATCTAGTGAGGATGTTGGACAGGACAGAGGTGTTCCTGTGTGCTGAGGATGGACACAACAATGCAGTGGGACTGAGGGAAAGTGAGGAGACTGAAGCACCGCTCAAGCGGAACTTCAGTAACCTGAGCACAGCTCCAGCGTCCCTCTGTGCACACACACTGCTCGTGCGCTGGTTTATTCCCTCCCTCAAGAAATAAAGGCGCATCCTTATGGTGTAATGTTAAAAAAAAAAAAAAGCTGAAATACACGCGGGGTCTAATCAGTTCCCAGGGTTTTATATGAATAAGATCTGCAGTCTTGAGCACACCGTTGACAATCACAGCAGTACAGCAGCGCTCCTTAGCTAATCCAGCTGCTGTATTAGCCGCGACACCGGCGGGGATGGAAATCACTGTCCCGGATTCATGTCACACTTACCTTTGGCTTATACAGCCACTTTCGGAAGCGATTCATCATGGGCTACCTCGCCAGCTTTCCCGATACTTTGAAGCCCTTCCGAGAAAAAACCCCGATCCGAGCACCAGAGAAACCCTGCACTGCTAAGTGACGCTAGCAAAGCTCACACGGGCTCTGTCAGTTCACACAGCTCGGAGAACAGCGGGGCTGAACAAGTGCAGGAAATCCAGCCTAGCAGTGTTACTCCACCGCACACACGCAGCAGCGCTGAACCTGCTCCTGATCCCCGCTGGTCCCGACGCCCGGCTGGTTCTCCTTTCTCATGTCTGAGCTGAAGCGACTCCGCGGCTCCACAAGCCGCTAACGAACCAACGGAGGACAACTGCGGAAGTGGCATCCACCTGAATCAGCGCCGCACTTCACAAAACGTGTTTTTTCCCCCCAACCGATTTTTTTTTTCAGCGACACAGCCCGCATGAAGCTCTACGATTGGCTCATACTTTCCTGCAGTCTATTTTCTGATAGGCGTTCATTTAATTTTTCACCAATCAGACGCGAGGATTCTCTGTGAATAAATCTGATTGGTCAGAATTTCAAGCGTTAAACGTAGCCTTGTTAAATATTATGAGATTTGGCCAGAGGTTTTTTTTTTCAAACCAAAACTACCTTTCATGAAATAAAAATACAAGAATATAAGATATAGGAATTTAATAATAAATTAATAATAATAAGTCAAATATGACGGCGAAACCACGATGGGAAACGCCCCACTGTTGCTTAGCAACAACAAAAACATCTCTTGCACCTCCGGTACTGGAGTGGAGCACGGATCATGCGTTTGGCAAATTGATGTGTTGGTAAATAAAACGGTTTAAAGGGTAAGTTTTTAGGATTTAGATGAATTAAATAGTTCGTATAGTGAATACAACTATTACAACATGTGTATAATACCGTTACCTGATTTCAAGGTGCTGTGACAATGAACTATAAGGAGCTGGTGAGAGAGGCCATAACTCTGCTGGACATGTACGAGCCAGACAAACAGTGTGTGAACAGCTTCATGGAGGACTCTAAGAAAAATCTCGTGGTATACTTGGATATTAATTGCAGCCCCGTTTTTATTTAGAATGATCATTAAATTACGTCATTATCAAATTAGTTTCAAACTCATTTCTGTGCTTTAGAATCGTCCTTCTGCTGAGCAGATATTTATCACAGACATAGTTTATGGCTGTATAGTGCACCAGAAACTTTTGGATACCGTGATCAATGTCTTTTATGACCAAGAGGGAAAATATTTCCGCAGATCTCACCGAAACCAATTTGCTGGTATGTATATAATGTTCACATTGTGAAAAATAAATATTTAAACAATAAACATAGATTATTGAACAGGTTTTCTGAATTTTACCCAAATCAGTTTTTTCTCATTATTATTTTATTTAAATTCTTAGTCGTTACTTATCTTGCCATGTTCCATCTGGAGGATCTGGGCTTGGAAGCATTCAGTACAATTATAAAGTCACTGGACCGCTCAAAAATGCACAAAGTAAGGAGATACACATTCGTTGTCACACATCAAGTCATGCACTTTACATAAACCTAAGATATTGTTTCATTGACTTAATGTCTTGCTTTCAACTCAGCTTGTTTTTCCGTGTTCTGTAATATATCAAGAAGAGCGACGTTAACATTCCTTTAGGGTATAATAATGTATTTTTTCTTGTACACACAAGTTCCTGAGTTTGTTCTTTAACGCTACTAACCTCACCACATGGATCCATGGAGAGTGGTGTCAGCTCTATGAACCCTCCTACGTAGAGAGCAAGTGGATAGTTCCATTACTGAGGTAAGTGTGACCTCTAAAGGGTGACATCTTAAGGCTTTTACAAATACCTAGACACATTTATGGGAGAATGATGCAAAGAAATAAAAACACCTTTGTCCTTTTAATTAGATGGCAGACTCAGATGGAAGATTTACTAGAATACCTTGAGAAGAAAACAACCGAGGGCTTCCAGCTAAAAAAATTCCCCAAGAAGTCGACAGAACCTCAGGAGTTTGATCTGACCAGGCCAAAACCTCGTCCGCTTCCTGCTCCTGAACTTATTCCACAGCAGGAGAAAAACAAACCGGTTAGCATAAATCACTTACATCTTCTTGAGCTTAGTAATCCTCAAAACAATGAGTGCACTGCTAATTGAAGTGCCTTAGGGCCGTCTGAAAGGGGGAGGAAAAGGGAACATTATTTTTAGTCATTATAGATCTAGCACTCATGTTATAGTATGTTTTTGCCAGAAGATAACAGGACAATCAGATGATCAACATCATTAAGGTTGCTCATTACATGGAAATTGTTTTTAAATCTAATGTAACATAAAACTTGAGATGGCTCTAAAGTACACACTATATATTGTATTAGACAAAATTGTGCATTATGTATTTTTGAGTTACCTCATAGTTATTTTATATGTTTTAAAAAAAAATTATTATTCAGGTGCCTGCCAGTACCCACAGAGCACCAAAAGAACCACAGGTTTTGGAAGAAATCAAACAGAAGAACCACCTAAAAGCACAGGTTAGACATTACAGATGTGGAGCTGCTATAAAAATCATCACATTCTGTTGTGCTACACCATCAACTGACTGTATTAATGTTTTTGATAAGTTTTTCTATTTTTCTCATCTTTAGAAGGTCTTGAATGAGGCGAACACTCGTTTGTACCGATGTGCAAACCCAGAGAAGTCCGAAAAAACTAAAGTAAAGAAAATCAAAGTCACTGCACACCTGTTAAATTTTCACATTTTTACAAATGAATCCTGTACAAAATCTGCAAAGAGATGATTTGTGTTTTCTGTTGTTTAGAACATATTGTCCCAGATTCAGCAAGCCCGTGAATCTGAACTCAAGTTTGACTCTGTGTTCTCCTCTGGAATGCCGTCTACTCTTAAGGTAAAAAGAATACGGTGTCAAAATGCGGCATTAACGGCATGTGGATCACAGTCAGCTTATACAGTCTTTGTATTTGCTTTACAGAAAAACACCTTGCCCACCAGACTGAACACAACAGCGATTCTTCGGGAGGGAGCGTTATACAATCGACAACTGGAAGAGGAGTTGAATAGGTTTGTCTATGAACAGGGCAATCTGCTCAATCGGGGAAGGAAAAAGAAAAAAAAAGTCCTGCCTCTTTAATATGTTTGATCTCTAAAGTATTAACTCATATTCCTGTGTTTGCAGGCTTGAGCTTTTGATGCAGGGAGCCAGTGAGCCCTCAGCATTCCTGCAGTGGCAAAAGGAGATGAAGGAGAAGGACTTGCAGGAGGAGCTGGTTCAGCTGGAGTGCAAGAGGCTGGAGGGGAAGATTAGCTACGAGGAAGCTCTGTTGGCACGACAACGCGTCCTTAAGCTCAATCAGCACAAAGCACTGATCAAGAAAGAGGAGGTAAATTATGATATGCTGAATAATTAGCTTCAAGCAGGCTCATGTGTGGCCAATATGTTTTTCTCACAACTTGTTTTTAATGATGTTTTGTGATGTACCAGACCACAGAGCTGATGTGCAGAATGAAGGAGGAAAAGCAGAGAGAGCAGGAAAAACTGAGGCAAAAGATACTGCAGGAGAAACAGAAACGAGAAAAGCTAGTACTTGAGCAGCTAAACACCATCACTGCATGTAGGACTGCAGCAGGACTGGCCACTGCACGAAAGTAACCAGAATTCTCTTCAAACACAGAAAAAGCATAGATATTAGTGGAAATAATAAAAATTTAAGATTCCACATTTTTTAAATCAGCGTTTGTATTGACTAAGTGGCAATGTCTTGATCTCTTTGTAATACAGCCAGGGAGAGAAGGATATAAAACAGAAGTTGCAAGAGGCGGTCAGAAACAAAGGTGAAAGACTGGTGGCCCTGCAGAAGATTCTGGAGATGGAACAGCAAGAGAGACAGAAGAATCAATCTGAAAAAAACAAATCAAAGTTAAATGACCAGATGGCTGCCCAAAATAGCCATAAACCGGTGAGCACTATTATAACATTTCATCTATGTAATGATTCTCTTCCTCTACAAACATATACATTTAGAAAAATGAATTCAGAACCAGCATTATCTTTCAATGTTATTTAAAAATATTTTACTCCATATTGAGCAGTGGGAAATGAAGACGGTGGACTGGCTGCAGTTGGAGCAGTCTTTAGAGAAAGTGGTCCAGAGAGAGGCATCTAGAAGCAATACTTCAGTTCTGAGCCAAAAAATTTACAAGTAATAAACTAACACTTTCAGTGCTTGATCAAATTTATTGGTCCCATTAATTTATCAGTTGAATGGAGCAAAAAGAAAAAAAGAAAATGTTCAGAGTGCTTTATTCTGGACCAAGCAGAAGATACTTGCCATGATGAACAACATGCAGAAATACAGAAATGTTCTCGCTTTGAATGAAACCATTACAGTTAAGTAAAAGGTAGTGTAAGTATTGCACAATATTTACTCCTCTAAAATGAGTGTCTCCTAATGAATGCATGAATTAATTCACATTATTTGCAAAAGGAATGTTAACAGTTTAAATGTTAATTAAAAATGTCATAAAAGTATATAAAAAAAAGGAAATGTTCCACTTTCTCTTCCCATTCCATTATTAGGCAACATCTAAATTCAAGTGCAGTTTAATAGGCACTTTAGTACTGTATGTATTCTCAATATAGCATTCAACATTACAGACATTTAACAATCATCCAACACACAGTTATGTTTAAACAAAAGAAGAAAACTTGCATAACTGAATAGTGATGTACAAAAACATAGTAATATTAATGTCTATATGCGTGTATCTAGTGGTTATTACTACCAATATCAAAAGTTTAAGACTAATGCCCAAGTTAAATATGGAAATAATCTACACAGGTGGAATGTATACATGCTGTAAACCAACATGAAGACAAGACTAAATGCCCACTGCAGTCCATGTGCTTTCTTCAACTTCATGTTCTACGTTTCTTTTGGTTTTTAATTAAAATTGCACACTATATAAGAAGTCCAAAGTCTCAGTTTTCAGTATTCTAGTAAAAGAAAGGATGCAATATATTTATCAGTTCTGCTCTTCAGTTCTGAAGCCAAAAGAAACAGGTTTGATTATACATGATAGTTGATGTATATTATTTATATTAAAAAAAAAAAAAAACCTTACATTAATAGCTGATTTGAGTGTTTGTTAAGAGGCAAATTAACTATAAAAGTTCACCAAGCTTTGGGTTTTATCTTCTCTCTAAACGACTTCCTCAGTTTACTTCTCGGAGCAGCCAAAGGTGGCTGAGGAACCTGGGTGCTTGCTTTTTCTCCATGTTCAGACAAGCTGAGCTCTGTATCCATCTTGACTGGAATGTAAAGGTTCTGAGCGGGCTCGACCTGGGCTAAGGGTGGATTTTTCCGAGAGGGTGCATGGCTTTTCTGTAACTGTTGAATGATGGCGGAGAATTTAGCATCCATGGACGGTCGCCCGGTACGAGACCTGATCCCCTTGTTGGAGTTTTCTTTCTCCTGGTAGGGTGGAGGACATGATGGGTGGGCAGTGGGATGGACAAATGGTAATTTGTCAGGGGGTGGCAGAGGTGCTCTTCTCTTCTTGGCATTAGATAAGCTTGGACTGGGTATAAGCTGGGGGTTGTCTTTACCAGGCGACAGCACAGTCTTTTGCACCACCATTGACCTGGAGCCATCAAACAGTGCTGTCCAGTGAGGAGGCTCTCTTTCCTCTTCCTGACCAATTAGAAAGCGTCCATCAGTTTCTTCAATCTTGTTATGAATTATGTCGGTCAAACTCTCGAATTTTCCTGGTGAGCCAATACCTGCAAAGAAGTATCGGAATTAAACAAATGGCAAAAAAAAAAAAGTTCGTTTGTTATATGTAATCAGTTGTTTCCTTTCTGATGAGGATATTACTTACTGAGATCATTGTAAACTGAGTCAGCTTGTTTGGTAAGAAAAAGAAGGGGCTTCCGTGGGGACAAAACTTCAATTTCCATCAGCTTATCGCAGGTATGCTGCCATTGACCTATTTCACAAGGAAAAGGTTTTTACTCATATTTAATAGAAATAAGCAATAAGTCAATGAGTCACTTTCTTTCTCTCAAACATGCACCTCAAAATCAGTCACTCACTCTGATCATGGATGTGTTGCAGCAGAGCACTGAACCAGTCCTGCAGTAGGTCAGGTGTCTCAGCTATGAATATATGGCTAGCAGGATCTCCTGTCCCTGGATTAATGATGCTTAGCCTAGCCCCACCTTTCTGGCTGGCCTCCACTACACGAAGACGGGTGTTCTGCACACACACATAGCACTTCTTTATAAGCTAAAGACTACAGATGCATACTGGCTTAGTTATTTATACAAATTATTTAAATGGTAAAAATATAATAAAAAATAAAAGGTTGCTGCCTCTGGGATTGAATGTACTGTACATCATGACAGTAACCTACACCTTAAATATTCTGACTGACAAAGTTTTCTATCCATATCTTACCTTATTTATGGGGATTATTACACTGGGCTCTATCTTAGCTTGAATCTCCTCAGGAGTGAAGTAACAAGAGAGCAGGCCAGCTTTTAGCACACAGTACAGCCTGCAGCAATGCTGTAAACCCTCGATGCTTTGCTAAATATACAAATTTAGTTATTAGTATTATCATTTTATCAAACCTATATTACATACATCAAATATCAAAATGACTGTGGAATGATTTAAAACACATGCCGTACACAAAACTGTCTCTGACTGACCTGCTGGCTGAGATATCCACTCATCACATCCTGTGTCATGCAGTCAGGCTGTGCCACCAGCTGACAGCACAAGTTTCCATAGAGCGGCAGCCATGATGATGATTGCACTGAACAAAGAAACAGGAATAACTCCAAATGTGCTCAACCAGGTTATAAAATTACTCTCCTATATCAAATATGGTCAAAGGTAAACTTTGATAGGCTGACAATTTTGGCCTTCAAATGTGTAATCACTGGTATCAAAACACAAACGTTTTTCCTGCCAATTCCTAAAGCTCATTTACGTATAGCTCTCAAAACAAAACATGCAGGTATGGTAGTGCTGCACCTTTACTTACCATTCTGTAAAACTACGAGGGAGTGAGACTGGAATGAGCTGCCGGTCTGCCCCAGTCCCAGTGTTGTGTACGCCAAAAGTGAGTATTTAGCGCCACTGAAATAAAACATTTAATACATTTTTTTAAAAGCAACTCCTGTGCACCTGCTCACTTATGCATGTGTCAGCAGCATAATACATGCAAATCATGCATATAAAGGTCACAAGCTTCAGTGTTTATATCGAACATCAAAATGGGGAAAATGTCTTCTCAGAACCCAGACAGCCTCAACAGGTTCCACTTTCACATCAGTCAAGAACATGACTCTAGGGCTATAGTAAGCACAGGCTCACCATTCAACACTTTCTGATGTTCACATTAACCTGCCTGGCATCAACAAGCATGCCCATGAGTAACAGACCATATTTGTTCTCCACTCTGGTGTTTGATGTAAACATTTACTGAAGCCCTCGACCTTTACTGATTCCACACATTGTACGGTATGAACAAGTATTTATAGGTTCAATCCATACGGTGGTACTGGGTTGGACTGAAGAAAAGCATCAGGATCTCCTCCATCCGGAAGGGGGCAGAGTTTCTTTCCAGATCCTTTCCCGAAAGAGGACCGCAGCTTCCGGGCCAGTTTTTTTGGTGTGTTGACCAAAGTTCCCTCCTCTTCCACTGCACAGCTATAAAGCTCGAGAGCAAGTTCAAAGTCCGGCTTAACCCCAGAACTGAAAGGACATAAATAGACTTGAATACGGATCAACTGCACACTTTACCACCTCATTTCTGTAATTATTTCTTGTATTTCTCACTTACAAAATGGTTACACCTTCAAAGCAGATATCAGTCACTGTTCGGTCTACAATCACCATTTCTGTGTCAAATATCTCTGTGCCAATCTTCATTAGACAGAAGACTGCAACACGCGGAGAGTCTGTAGGATGTTGACATGGATCTGTTAATAATAACTTTCCAAAAAAATCTTTGCACGCACATCATCGGAATCATCACGCACAGCTTTCACTTTTTTTTTTTTTTTATAAACTTGCCAACAATAAATAAATAAATAACAACATCAACAACAATAATAATAAAAGAAATCATGAAAATCATTCAAGAACACAGTTACAGATGTAGTGAACACAAACCGCAAACAAAAATTGTGCTTTCAATTACCATAATTTCCGGACTATAAAGCGGACCCACTGAATTTTACAAACATTTTATTTTTAACATAAATAAGCCGCAGGTGTCTACACTAATGTACTTTACACAGGCTTTAACGAAAGACACGTTACACACGGTGTAACGGGTGAAATATGTTGCGCTTCCTTTAGGAGCATAGCGGTATTTTGGGAATAGCCTGCCACTGCATTTTTCCGCTATTACTGCATGTGTGCAAGAAGAGGATTATGTCCTTATTATTTTCTGATGCTCATTTCTAAGTTTCTTTGACTAACCCGTAACGCTGTTGCCAAGAAAAATAAAAAAGCACGAGTTTTGGAAACCTGTCTGTGCTTATATGATTTCTGTTGCAACTGGAGTTAGTGAGCTCTCCCTTCACCCAGACTCAATGCGTTACAACGGCTTGTATCTAAACAGTAGCCGACCAAGAAAGTCATTGTTCCCCGTCTTCCTCTCACAACTATTTCTCTCTGGAGTTTATCTTTTGGCATCGTTGTGCGTTTAAAAAAAAACTTTATTTCTCCCGATGCCGTGCAGCTCAGAACACAGGTAAGGTGTGTTTTTTTCAGGAAAAACCCAGGAAAAAATCCATAAATTAGCCGCTTCGTTGTTTAAGACGCGGGGTTCAAAGTGTAGGAAAAAAGTAGCAGCTCATAGTCTGAAAAATACGATACAATGGAAGAGTGTGCTTTTATATAAAATCAATCAATCACAAAGAAAAAAAAAAAAAATACAGTGACAACAAACTGCACTTACTCCCTTTGGTGTTAAAGTGTTCAAAATCCTTCCAAAATAGTGGAATGCGCAGACCTGTGGAAAAAGAGAACAGAAATGAACCACTGACGTACAAAAATGGTCCTTTCAATGATTATGAAAAGATGTTTCCCAAAATCTTACCAGTTACTGCTACTTTGCCTTTACAAGGTTTTCCATTCTGTGAATCTGAAGTCCTGTAACACACAACAATATTTCTCTGAAACCCGCAAGGTTTCTGACAACATAAGATTTTTGTGTACTAGGTGTGCTCACACAGTTTTCTGAAACAGTAATTTATGAGCATTTCATGCCGGACCTCCTAAAACCTTCAGCCACATCCTGCTCCTTCCTCCTCTGTGTCTCAGTCATGTAGCCTTTGATTCGTGTGTTGCAGGTTAACAGGCTCTTGGCTGCATCGAGGATCTGTTCTCTCTTAGTGCTGGCCACCAGAAGCTTATATGCACCTGCTCTCATTTTCATCTCAAAGTCCATCTTCTCCTGGAGCTTACAGTCCTAAGAAACAAAAACCAGCAGCGGAGATCAGCAGGTGTTTTGCAGGTTCTCTCAAAGCCGAATCGGGGCACACAACAGGTGCGCATACAGACATAATAAGGGAAAGACATTTACATTTGCGACATTTAGCAGATGCCCTTATCCAAAGCGACCTACAACTGAGCAGTTGAGGATTAAGGGTCTTGCTCAAGCAGTAGCAGCTTGGTGATGCTGGGATTTGAACCTATGACCTTCCGATCCAGAGTCCAATGCCTTAACCACTGAGCTACAACCTTCCTTAAAAGACATCCCTTTTTAATGTAGGATCATTTACTAAATGCACGGTAGGTCACAAAAATAAATCTGGAAAGCAATTCGTCCATTTTTCTCTAATTGATTCCATATGGCAGGTTTTAAACAATACTCTGAGGGCCACAAAGACAGACAAGGAAATGGTCATTGTGTGCAAGTGGGTGGAGAACAAACAGCATCTGGTGAATGAAGACACAACCAGACCTAAACAATGGGGAAAGTAATCCTAGAGAAGCAGATTATATATCAGTACAGAAAAGGTGTGAACATTTTTAAATCGTTCGCCAGTGTTTATTCTTTCATGTGGAAGAGAAAGTATTCGCTTTATTAGGGTGTAGTTTGTCCTTCATATAAACACCTTCACTGTTCTTGTTCCTATCTGAAGGAGTAATGAATGAACAGCGTGGATATTAATGATTATTTGTAGTTATAAGATATGCATATTTCATAGTATACTCTTTGCAGTCTTTAATGTTAAAAGAAGGGAGTTTGCTGGGTCACGTGGTGTTTTATAGCTAGAACACATATGAAATTGAACATCATGTCTGCCTGGTTTCTTTTTGTACATACTTATGGCGAAGTAACGTTTAAACCATTCTGACTAAACAACATGGACATACCTCGTTTTGGACAGACAATGCCCCATCTTTTATCTTCTTTCTCTTCATCTCCATGGCGAGGGATGAACTCGTCAGCCGCGTCCCGTCGTCGCACTTGAACACTCGAAGCTCCCGCGGTGACTCCATACTGGCTGCTTCCCTCAGACAAGCCCCTCACGCGCTCCACAAACCAACCGACTCCACAGCTCGGATTCAGCCAATCACGTTCCTCCAGTCCTCCCCGTTGCCTAAACAACCGTGGGACTGTACCACTTTTGAATTTGAAATGTAAGCCTGAAAGTGAATGCTCATAAATACGCGGGTACTTTTACGAAGCCGCACAATTTACTCCTATTTTCGATACACGATTCAAATCAATGCGCGTATGTTGTCATTTCGTGTGTTATATCTCGACATAAAATGGTTGCAATCCCAATGCCTTTTGGTAGGATCTCCCGTCTGTGTCCGAATGGATCAGACCCGGTTTGTCTGTCGCACTCTGCATGCTAATGACTCCTTCTCAGTAAGACTAATCAAATCACTGGAGCCGTCGGATAAGATCCTTTTATCGGGCGGAAGCTGTTGGATTTGGTGCCCAAAATCAGTGGCACCGAAGGATTTCAGCAATGATGTCTGTGACAGAGAGATCACTGTTACAGCAGGCTACCTGATTTAGGGGGAAAAAAAGAAAAGAGAATCACAGCCACAGGTCCAACAGATCTCAAATGATCGTCAATTAAAAAGCTGTGACCGAGAGACAGGGTGATAAATCTACCAGATCACCGGGATCGGTCTGCAGGGTAGAACTCGTGTTTCAAAAGGTATGACGTTATGCCCGTATGTAGATGACTCGTGCTGCATGACTTGGTCTGACTTTGTGCCGCTGTTTCAGGAGCGTACAGCAATACGTGCGCGCCTCGGGAGGATTTCCGCCTCTGTAACGAAATCCACTGGTTTAATTTGTAAAACTGAGATGATCATCCTCTTCACGTGCACGACGAGAACACGCTTTGAATCTGCGTTGTGAATGTACGTCACACGAAATACTGCGATCGTCCGTGGTGTGATGCACAGGAGTATGTCACATGCTGAAGCAGGGAAATGAAGCGACCAAACGCATGTGATTGCAGTTGGAGAATGCCTAGTCAGTGTATATGCAGGTTACAGGTTCTCCTACATGTGAACTGGGCCCACAAGGATTTAATCTGTGGATGTGATTGATGTGCATGCATTAGATTAAAAAAAAATAATAATAATCGGGTGTACAGATAGAGACATATTGCAAAATGTATCACTGTCATGTAGCCATAGGTATATATAAGGTTTCAGACAGCTATATGACTCACTTTTACATTGTTTCATGTAAAAAGTGAGTTCTATGTAGTACTAAGTAAAAGGTGACTACATTTAAAGATCACAAATGAATATCACATAGAGACTGCATTAATTGGTTGGTGAAATTATTAAAGTATGCTTTGGTACTAAAGAAATTGCAATGTTTTACCTGCAGGTTGACATGCAGCAAAAGTTGTGCACACGCAACACAACCTTGTTCGTGGAAAACGGCCAGGCTTGTGGCGCAGGCGCTCCATCTCCACCCCCATACCGATGCCCCCAGTGTGGAGAGCACGAACGCTTTCATAGCCTGGCAGCATTACGGGCCCACCTTGACTACAACCACATATACGATCCAAGGCACAACCTCAGCCTCCCTGCCAGCAGGGGGTACTTATGCTCTAACAGCAAAAGAGCCACTGCTGAGACCCAGACAACAAAGGACGCAGGCACTGACACGCTTCGCACAAGTTCCCATTCAGCTCAGATCCCCTTCCACATAAGCAGACTGCAGACACATGCCCAGAACAGCCTGCTTCCCCGGAGAAGAGTGGCACTAACCGGGAGTCATCCATTGGCACAAAGCTCCTCTCTGCGCCTGTGCCCTCTGTGGGGCAGAGGCTGGAGGGCATGATTAGGACGGCGAGTAGCAGCATGGAGCGACGGCTGCTCCGGCTTAGCTCAGAACTGGCCCACACTGACACAGCACTTCTCTGTGAGCGCGCACACTCGCACCACCTGGCCCAGGCCCGGCAGGAAGTTCTGGAAAGGGAGCAAGCTCTCAGCAGACAGGTGAACGCCGCCGTTATGGTTATCGCCACGCTGCGCCAGCAACTCAGCATGTCCGAGCATGAGCTGGAACAGAGGGAACAGTGAGTGCAAACTGAAACACAATTGCAACAAAATCGTGTCTGTTTTATTTTGGCAGATTATTCAAAGTACTTTACACCTCAAGATAATAACAGTTTGTTAATGGTTGTAGGGAAGTGGTTGCTATTCAGAAATTTCTGGAAGCAGCAGCGCAGCATGAGATGTGCGGGAAAGTCCGTTTGCGGCGGTTCATCGAGGGCCTCCTGCGACGCATTGCTCTGGCTGAAAGGCTGCTGGAGTATTACCAGAACACTCCCCATGAGCACTACTGCACAGCCCACACAGTATGCCACACTGTTAGACTCGGGGCTCATTACAAAGCCTAATCAGTATGATGCATGCTTTAAAGTAACACTGTTGGCTGCAGAAACAAGTATTATGAATTGTTTATTATAAGGTATGTAATACGCACTCTTAGCACTCTGTTATTTGTTCAGGTGGCTCCTATAGCTGAGACAGGCCCCCAAAGAATAACCAAAAGCAGGTATGGTTTTGATTTTTTTTTTTGTAGATTAATGTTGAGCTTGTAATTTGCACAGCCTGCACTTGGATGCTTGTTCATATTATATTTTTAAGACAGCAAATTTAAACTGGGAAATCCTTTCCTGATTTCCCCTTCTAGCAGTTTTGCTTTTCCTTATTACGTATTTACTGAGAATCAGAGTGTAAGTTATAATTTCCCAACGCCATCTCTCACATTCGCATGTTTTATTTGTCTTCTTTGTAATGTGCTTCAAGGCTTCTGTGTCTGCATATTCAAGTGTGTTTTATTTACCGAATGTTCAATAAGAAATCTGCAGCCTACGTGCACTGATTTTTATTGCTAGGTCTAAAGGAGAGCAACTGGTCAATGAGGAGGAACTGTCACATGGGCATCACGCTGGCTGGGGAGCATCCCGGGCCTCTGGGGAGAGACGGGGCCATCATGTCTGGGTCCAGGGCAGGAGGTCAGAGAGTTATGAAGTTTAGGTGCCTGGCCTGAGCCATTCCATGAGCGTACTGTATATGCTGAAAATGTAGTGTATCGAAATTTAATTTTGAGCAAATAAATGCATAGACAAAAGCAGCATTAAAAATGCATAACATTCCTGGGAAAAAAATTTGACCTGGATCTCATACTGAGAGATCCTTTTCGGATCTTTTTGTAGCACTTAATCTTCTCAGCTTGTAATATTGTTTCGGTCAGAGTCCTGTAGGACTCCACTGTGTCTAACGGTGGCATGTTGCTGTTCTGGTGAGCAGAATACCCTCTGTGGAATGCCTTCACCACTTCTGTAGTGCTGTGAAGGCGCTAGCATACCTTTGACATTGTGGACTCATGGTGAGATTGCCCTTTAAATCTAATATATATGGCTACCTAGGTTAATTGTTTGCATTCTGAAGAATCCTGTATTGTGGGTATTAAATGTTTGATCATATTATTCATTATTCAGATCGATGCAGTTTTGCAGTAGTGCCTTGCATAAGTATTCCCCTGCACCTGAGATTATATGTCATGAATCTACACTAAATAACTCATAATATTGAATCAGGGATCTATATTTTGCAAAATTATTTACTATTTGACTTCCACTGTGGGCTAGGAAAGACATTTGACTTGTTCCTGGAAAATCCCAGAGGGAATAATAGCTAAATAAACAGCACTATGAATCAATCAAGAATATCAAAGTTCTGGTACAATATCAATCAGGGTTTGGTTTTAAATATATTTAATACTTTAAAGATATTGTTGAAAAAACTTTGGAACAACCACCATCTCTGCCTAATCGGGGCCATCCAGATTCAATGTTTGGTGGAATCCTAACACTGCTTATCACCCTGAGACCAACACCTCCCACAGTGAAGCGTGGTGATGGGAGCATTATGTTCAGTTGGCTTCTTTGTTACATCTCAGACTAATACTCTTCTTACACAGCAACTGACTTTTTTTTTTTTTTTAAGCAGTAGAGCAATTTCATTTTCAGGTTGTTTGCTAGTCTGAGATTTTCATTCATGTAATATCTCAAAAATGATTGAAATAATATTAGTAGCTGAATTGTATTGGATTTTGGAATTGATCCAAACAATGTTAACCCTTATCCAGATATCTGCCTTTTTTTCAGCCACCTGATGATTTTTGTTGCCCATATCTTTCCATGTGTTTCAGCTAACGGAATGATTCTTGGTAAAAAATTACTTTGACATATATTTTTGAAAAAATAATTGTAAAAACTTTGCTACGTCAGCGGTTTCTCTTTGAAACAGTATTTCCACATTTGTTGTTCTGGCTTTTGAAGTTCACTAAGTTTAAGTACTGTAAAATATATATCAGATCAATGTTTTTTCTACTTTTTTCGCTTAAAACTGATCAAAACTACTAGTGAATAGTGACGTCATAGATATGGGGAAAAGACACACAAACTGACTTAATTTTATTATAAAAAGTGATTGTGGAATGGATTTTTTTAAACCATTTATCACAGTCTTGAATGTGTCAAAGATTAGAAACAAAACTGACTTTTGTGCATTGTTAGTTTTTTGCAGCATCAGCTTGAATTATTTTTATAATCATTTGTTGATAATGACTGATTTTTTCCCCATTGACTCTCATTATAACGACATTTTTTTATTGCGCCACCATGACATTATATATTCATGCATTTCTTTTTAAGTTAGTGGTTAACCTCTTCCTGATGGCAAGAGGTTAAAATTGCGGTTTTTACTGTTGACAACTAGGTGGCGTGACGAGACCATGAAATAGAGCTGTGGATACAAAGCTTAGCTTCCTACTTTCCTATGGAGTTTTCTAGTATGTGTGTTTGCGTGTGATAGAGAGAGAGGGTGACCTTTGTTCACTGACCTTGATGTATCCTTCACTGATACATGTTTTTATTTTTTCTGTAAAAAATCTACTCCACATCAGATCTATTAACATAATTTATTGCAACAACAACCTTCAAACTAAAAAATTAAAAGAACAAAAGTGTAAATAGATGGATGTAGAGAATAGATGAAGAACTAAATCACATATAGACATGTATTGTCCGTGTGTGTGTGCGTGTAAGTCAAGTCAAGTTGATTTCTACAGCGATTTTCACAACAGACATCGTCTCAAAGCAGCTTTACCGAATTTAACAGTTAAGGTGAATGGTGTGCATTTATCCCTGATGAGCAGCCATGGCGACTGTGGCAAGGAGACATCCCTTAGATGTTATAAGGAAGAAACCTTGAGAAGAACCAGATTTAAAAAGAGGAACCCATCCTCATTTGGGTGACATCAAGTGTGTGATCATAAATCTTTAAACACTACAGAACACTGGAGAATGAGAACTAACATGAGCACTGGAATGTAAGATTATGAGTAATGTTCTTTCTACAGTCATTTGTGGTTATAAAACTAGGAGTTACTGAGCAACTCATAAATAGCTCAACATTTGTGATCATCACAGATCCAACACCAGCTTCTCCATGCCAGAGCCTTTAAACACTCAAAGAGGTCCAATGTCCAAACTCCAAATTAAGTGGGATCCAATTGGCACTGGTACGTCTCTAGATGGTTCGGGATGTTTGCGAGTTCGGCATCTACTTCTTTAAAGGTCCATAATCTTCAAGAGGTGGGACGTGACTGGAGCTGGTGCAACCTCGGGATGCGTAGAGAAAGAGAAGCATTGAAGAGAAATGAGCGTAGCTGCTGTTCATGATATTAACACCACAAGTTGATAATGTGCATTTGATTTGTTCTGGAGCACAAGGTTATGATGTGAGACGTATGTTATATGTAGGCTTTGCTAAAAAGATATGTTTTTAATCTGCACTTAAACTGGAAGAGTGTGTCTGAGCCACGAACACTGTCAGGAAGACTATTCCAAAGTTTAGAAGCTTAATGTGAGAATGATCTCCCACCTTTAGTGGACTTTGCTATTCTAGGAACTACTAAAAGTCCGGCGTTTTGAGATCTCAGGGAGCGTGACGGATTGTAGCGTGTTGGAACACTGGAGAGATAACTGGTGTGTGTGTGTGTGTGTGTGTGTGTGTGTGTCTAGTTTTGTCAGCATTCCTTGCAGCAAATCACTTGGTGATTTTTACAAGTAAATCCACCACAGGCAACGCAAGTGCAGATTGTTGGTTGCTGGTGTCTGGACTGTAGCTCTCTCACAAGTGCAGCAGCAATTGGTGCATGGGGGAAGTGCCGTCTTTTTACAATTGCTGCCCAGCTCCTCTAAAAAAAAAAAAAAAAGCCTCCTCCTGTAGTGCTTTTGGTGGTTCCAAAAAGAGAGGGATCAATGGCTATAAAAAATTACACATGCATTATAAGCGGATATGTCCACCATGTTAAAAAAGAATGTTTGTGGCCACCGATTGGTTTTTCTTCTACAGCTGTAGGTGCTGACAACCTACAAAGATACAAGAAAACAATAAGTACAGACTTTATTTATACCTTTTCTAAAACTAAAAGCTTCATTCTAAAGTTGCACATTGCAATGAGAATAATCATGCAAACATACTGTACATGCAAACACAAACTATCTCCTAAATCCATCTCTAACAAGCACATGAATTCAGTAAAAATGATCTGAAATAGGAGGTGGTGACATCAGCAGTTATCCATAACTTGAGTCCATATTTGGCTGGTTTGTTTTGCATATATTGGCGAAATTGGCATCATCCTTTATAGGCCACAAGCTGTTCAGTCACAGTCACTTCTCTGCCAGAATTAAAAAGAATTTCAAGTCGATGAGCCCACATATCCCATATGGTTCTGATTGGGGCAAACTTGTCTCTTCTTTGGCGAGCTGCTCTGTTCAGCTTGTCATCAAAATGGAGCGCTCTGCTTATCTGATGAAACCTGTAGAGGGACATAGTGGCCTTAAAAACTGCCCGGCCACTTCGATCGTCCCACAGGAAGCATGGGGACTCATCTCTGGATCTGTAGACCCCAGCCAAAATTATCAGGCCCATGTAGGCTTTGACATCCGTGGAGCTCTCCTCATGTTGCTTGCTGCTCTTATTGTCAAATGACTAGTAGGATGGCATGCGAGTGTCTAAATCCACTTACCTTGTTTTTGTTTAGTCTGTACTTCTCATCAACAAAAGGCAGCAGGTGCATAAATCCACTTACTTTTTTTACTTCATGTAAACTCTTTGTAGTTATGAGAGCTGAGGTCGATATATACACATCAAGGGTCAGTGAGCAAAGGTCACCCTCTCTCTTACACACACACACACACACACACACACACACACATACAAACCCATAAATAATATAATACTCCATAGAAAACGGTATAGGAAAGCCAGAAACTACGATTTCTAACCACAGCTCTATTTCATGGTCTTGTGGCGTCACCTAGTTGTCAACAGTAAAAACTGCAAATCTTTCAAAATGCATGAATATATAATGTCATGGTGGCGCAATTAAAAAATGTTATAATGAGAGTCAATGGGGAAAAAGCTGCCAATATCAACAAATGATTATGAAAATAATTCAAGCTGATGCTGCTAAAAACTAACAATGCATAAAAGTCAGTTTTGTTACTAATGTTTGACACATTCAAGACTGTGATACTTGGTCAAAAAACAATCTAGTCCACAATCACTTTTTATATTAAAATTAATTAATTTGTGTTTTTCCCTATACCTGTGACATCATAAATTAAATTGGCAATAAAAAATCCTGGATTAAAAAAAATGTTTGTTGTTTTGATCAGAACTGAGGTTGATTTAAGTGAAAAAAGTAGAAAAATATTAATCTGATATATTTTTACAGCACTTAAACTTAGTGAACTTCAAAAACTCAAAGGGACTTTGTGGCACTATTTCTGAGGGTTAAGGTCAGATTTTATGTAGTTTTTCGTTTTTATCCAACAGCTTCCTTAACATATACATAGACAACATAGTCACAAGAAAGACTAGACAAATTTGTGCCGATAGCGTTGGCATAGAGTTCATCTTGTTATTGTTGTTGGGAATGTATAACATTTGAGATATACAGTATTTTTAAACAAAAACTTATTTTGTGAGTTCCCTTTTTTATTTTACTGCTTATTTACCGTATTTTCCGGACTATAAGCTGCTACTTTTTCCCCACGCTTTGAACCCCGTGGCTTAAACAACGAAGCGGCTAATTTATGGATTTTACCGGGGTTTTTAAGTTTCAAGCCAACAAACTGAGCCCCATAACATTAGACTAATGAAATTGCCGAACGGGTTCAGGTAAACCAATGAAACGCTTTATATTAGATCAGACGCGCTCCCACTGAATCGGGCCGCACCACATCATAAATATGGATGATGTTCCTCTGACGTTTGACCTGTCGCTCACTTGGACTGTCAACAGGAAATGCGAATCATTCGTCACGCTGAAAACAACCGGGCATAAAAACACACTTCACCTGTGTTCTGAGCTGCACAGCATCGGGAGAAAAGATTCACCGGTGGTGATTTTTAAACACACGACGATGCCAAAAGATAAACTCAAGAGAGAAATAGTTGTGAAAGGAAGGAGGAAGATGACTTTCTTGGTAGGCTACTGTTTAGATACAAGCCGTGTAACAGACACTGTCTTTCATTAAAGCCTGTGTAAAGTTCATTAGTTTCAATGTAGGAACCCTAACCCTGCGGCTTATAGACAGGTGCGACTTATTTATGTTCAAAATAAAAATCTTTTATAAAATTCAGTGGGTGCGGCTTATATTTGGGTGCGCTTGATAGTCCGGAAATTACGGTAGTTAAAGGAACAGGTGTATTTATATTAAGACACATTTATATTTGCGTTTAATTCATTTTCCTAATGAAATTGAAGCGCTTGAATGGAGTGAATATTTATGCAAGGCCACTTTAAAATGTCATGCAAATATTTCATGTATTTTAGCCGACAACACGAAATGAAAGGCCGTATTATCAAAATATTACAATCTGTTACTTGGTTTGTGTTTGTTTTTCCTCATTTCTAACAGTGAAAGTCTGAGATCTTGATATTATCTGAATGCATCAATGCATATATTCAATATTTAGTGGTGCTGTTGCCTGGGGCTGTATCCCCATATCATAGCCAGTGTCATCATAACCAGTACAGTCTGTGTTATGTGGAATGCCAACTATCAGTAGCCAAGTTCATGAAAATTTGTCTGGCATTTACACTGCAGTTTTACCTGTGAGGTGACAGTAACCAGAGCAATAGCACATTTTAAGCTCTGTTTTTGGTACATTTATGTAGCAATTATAAAGTTTAGTTTGTAGCATACATGTTCAGCTAAAAAAAAAAGTGTCATACTTTGCTGTAATTTCCTAAGTATTCAATTGTTTGCACATTGTTTCTTAGTCATTGTGAATATGTTCTACTTTCACTGGGAAAAAAGAAAATGTTGGTCTAAATGACCTTATAAGTGTTGCACACAATAATTTTCGACGTAAATATAAAAACTGTTCTCTATTCTGTTCATTAGAAATCAAACTTCTTTGTACCATTATTGCTTTTTTAATGGCATATACAGTTCAATTGACAGTGCAGTCTACCCTACAAAGTAATAATAGTCAAACCTTGGTGTGATGATTATTCGGTTTTAATAACTGACCTGTTATTACTCAGTTCCTGATAATGTGCAATTCATCATAATTATATAATAGTAAAAAACACACACAAAAAGTGATTTTTAATATTGCATTGCAATGAATCAAGTTTATCACCCTGTTTACATTTGAAAAATAAGCTGCTTTTTAAATATTCTATTATTGTTATTATTAACAGTTGTCAGACGTGGGATTATTAATTAGTACAATTTCATTCTAGCCTACTTACACAATGAAATTGATTTATCCAGCGCCTTTTGCTTAGGATCTATTGCACAATGTGGAATATAACTAGATTATGCATCAAGCATGTTTATTTGGTTTTCTCAGTCTCAGTCTGGATTTATTACACAATTAATGAGGCGTATTTAGAGCACTGGCTGCAATCGGAATGTCGTTTTATGTCATAATTCCTTATTTATTATAAATAATCTTGTTAACACCGACTCAAATGCTGCATAGCATAGTAGCTGAAGTGTAGAAAATGACACCAGTGTCCTTTTTTCTTTAAAGACATACTGAAAAGAAATGTTTATTTGTTTTTGCTGTCCCGTGCTGTGATTCGCCGTTTCCACACTTCTACTCTGTATTGACACTATGATTAGATTCTGGTTTATTTGTTCGTAGCTGACTCAAGTTTTTCTGAAGATCACATAGGCTCTTTTCTGTGGTGGGTCTCCAGCAGGATTGAGCCTGCAATAGCTTTTAG
Organism: Silurus meridionalis; assembly: GCF_014805685.1. NCBI lineage: Eukaryota > Metazoa > Chordata > Actinopteri > Siluriformes > Siluridae > Silurus > Silurus meridionalis. Next base: position 13,570,325 of record NC_060891.1, on the reverse strand, counting down.
AGAATCCGAGGTCCACCTGTTGTATATTGTGTGCGCATGCTGTAGGTGTTCTGTAACTAGTGCAATACGTGAGAATATATTTTTGTGGGGAGAAGGCAGAGTTGGTAAAAGGCCAATGAATAGAAAGCTTGTGCAATCGTTCATGTAACATATTTATAAACAACAACAAAAAGTTTGCTATGAAGGACAATCAAAAGTTGGAACTGATTTCATGTTTATGGATTATTGTTGTTAATCGGTCTCTTTTGACCTTTTACTGGTTTTTTTAATGTGCCATGTATGTTTCTGTTAGAGATTAAGTCAAGTCAAGTCAAGAAGCTCCGTTTAACTAGGGTATATAGCCACTGTGTGTGCCTTTTCTCTTGAACTCTCGGTAACATTAAACATGCAACACTGTGAAGTCTTGCAAGGTTTGTGCTGATCTGTGTCATGTTCTAAAAATGTGATTTATTATTCTTGTTAATTTAAAATATGATTAAAATCAGAATATCAACCAACCCAACCAACCAGAGTGTCCTCCCGCTTTTTCTTTTATGAGATTGCATTTGCTGCTGTTATCCTGAGATAATAATGGGGAAATGTACATTTAATTGTTAAGGATTATTGGGCCAATTATTAGAAAGTTGTGTTCAAATTCCAGCAAAATCCGACACTGCTGGTTTACTTTGTAAGTTACTTTACCTTCAACTGCTCAGTATATCAAACCTAAGCTGCTATGGATGAAAGTGTAGCCAAAACATATAATGTAATATAATTTAATACAAATTTAGGCAAGGTTCTTATTTTTTCTTGCATCAACAAGAACTGAATATAAATTTCAAACATTTTTTCTTTGCGTTTGTGAAAAAGGAGGCATTTCCACTAGAGGGCAGCATTGGCCAGATAATGTGCAGTTCTGACTCATTTTGTGTTTCCTTTCAATGTCTTGTATGCACAAATTTAAAGTTCGATTGGGTGACGAAATTACAGGATACATTATTTATATAGGTCAAGTAACAGGTATACAATTAATGCACCACATTTTTACGAGCCTGCATCTAGTGGAAAGGACCACCATATGAACACTACTAACCAGATATTATTTGAGTGGTGAAATATTCTCACAGCGAATCATTGAACCTGGTGTGTGTGTGTGTGTGTGTGTGTGTGTGTGTGTGTGTGTGTGTGTGTGTGTGTGTGTGTGAGGTGCTGTAAGGAGTGTCAGCTGTACCAGCACTGCAGCCAGCCACTCATATTTAGCATAACAAAAAATCCAAAATTGACACTGATTAGGAAATTAATAGCACTGATTAGCACAGATTGTGCATAATAAAAGATTAGCCATTGTCTTTAAACTGTGCATTAGTGTCTAATAAAGTTCCAGTTTGTGTACACAATGTTTATAAACTAGAATCTCTGCCTCAGCTTGGACCAAATCTGAAAACTCACATGTCAGTGTTGAGAAAAATATTTAGTCACTGGTGGTGACAATTGAATACTGACAGACAAGGAGAAAATGTAAAAAATTATAGATGGGCTACATGCATGTGTACCTAGTGATTGGTAAGTTAATGTACTGCATTAACCAGTGTGGAGTACATGCACCTAAATATATCACAACCTATATCCTATTTGAGTCAGGTTATCAGATGATGCTATGATTTTGAGAACGATGATGATCGTGGTTATTTTTAACCAGCGAGTAGGAAGAAAGTCATGTGAAAAGGAAGTTCAAATTGTGACCAATATTCAAGTGTGCACAATGATACTGCATGGTTGCCAAAATACAAATTTACATTCTGTACCTGTTTCCTACATTTTGAACTTCTGTGATTAATAATAAAAAATTATTTTCATAGTTTTGCCATATAACATTATCAGCGTGCTATTACTGCATATATGTTCTTAACTTGTACTCTGAAAGCAGTGCAGACTGCAATGCATGGCATTCAAAACAAAATAAAGAAATAAATTGCACAAGTGAAGGAGGAGTACTAGTCTTTTTTTTGTATCAAACAAATTTAAACCAAAGTGAGTGCTTGCATATTTCCACTAAAGATCCCACTTAAGATCATTGATAATAACTGATTATCAAGTTCCTTTCATCAGATACAGTATAATTATCCAAGCCATAGCAACCAGGAAGAAACTATGCATCAAAGTTCATAGATTTCATCATAGATTTTTAAAAGCAAGTAGGTCATTTACTGAAATACAATGACACCTACAATCAAGGCCCTGTTAGAAAACAGACACGTCTCATTAGACTTGCTTTATTAAGAGCTTCATTCTCTGATTTAAAAAACACTTAACTGCAGACAGGCCTATGTGAACAAAAATGGATAAAATACCCATGTTCTTAGAAAAATCTGTTCAGTTTGCTCAATGTTGAGCCAGAAACAATATCGATCTTAAAGATGGAATACATATTAACAAAAGTCTAGAAGACCCAAACTCATAATTAACAAGAAAAAGGCTGGAATACGGCTCTATTAGAAACTGTAATTAGCGTTGCCTGGCTTTACTGAGAAAAGACTCAGTAAAGGGTTCAGACCCATTCACTTTGTGTGTGTTTCCAGGACCCTTGATGATCAGAGAATGTGTATGGAGGCCTTTGGAGTGTTGCGCTCTGATTCTTTGTTCTATCTGGGGGCTAGAGCTGAGCTCAGGGAGAAGCCTTTAAGGGCCAAGCTAACGTCATACATCACATTATGCATACCAGGACCATGGCCTCTCACATTTACATTTTTTAGATGTTTTCTTACATGTTTTACAAATGACATTTAATACATATTTAGCTCCCCGAATTAAAAATACCTTTTTAATTCTGCTTCAGTGATAAAAATATATACAGAGCCCTAACAGCCCACATTCTTATTTAAAGACCTTGATTTTTTTTTTTATTTATCCATGAAACCGTTGATCAATTAGATTATAATTTCACTCAATAGAGAGGGAGAGAAGAGTTACCATGCAAAAAGTGGAAGAGTGAAAGCGAGAAAAAGTACCAAAAAATGTGTAACTTTATTATGCCATTATAGGATTTGGAAATATCCCTTGCTTTCTATTCACTCGTTTTGCCTTTTTATGGTTGCAGTGTGTTAATAAATAAAAGTGGTCTGGAATGAAGTATACAAGAATAAATATAAACTAAGATGACTAAAATGTCCACGTCTCTCTTGTTATAAATATATTTGGCTTAACAATCCCAGGCTGAAGTGATTCATGCCTGAATGTCAATTACACAATTTTTGTTGATGGAAAATAAAAAGTGATATCTGTTTTTGCTTATTGCACATCTGAATTTCTGTGTATAGATTAGTAATACCAGTCCCATCCAAAGGTATTGCAACAGCAAGGCCAATTCAGCTGTTTTGCTATACACTATATACAGTTATGTTTGAGTTTGGAGACGAAAGATCGTAATTTCAGCTTTTACTTTGCTGAAATTCACACCTTGATGTGTTAAATAGATGCGTTTCAAAAAGTATTACTTCTGAATGTATACTCTTGGTTCGAGCTCTGTTTCACCTGTGGAAACTGCATTTGTTGTTAGGGATCAACTAACATTAAGACCAGAGAGCTTTCTATGAAAGAAAAAATTATGGAGAGAGAGAAAATCAATCAGAAACATTGCAAGAGACCTGGAAAATGAAAGACATTGATTAGTTTGACAAAGGAGAACAGCAAAGGTTTATGACAAAAACATTGTGAGAACTGTAAAGGGCAGATTTGAAGGATCACATTGCACCATCTGAAGAAGTCAAAGAAAGTTATTTCACAAAATGGAAACCACTCATCAACAATTACAATATGAAGCCCAGATAGGAATTTACATAGAAGTAATAGACAAGTAATAGAAAGATGAGCTACAAAGATATAGAACCAAGATTAACTTAAGTAAAGATAAAGTAATGGGAAGACCAACAAGCAAAGCGTATAAAACATGTTGAAAGGAATATCATGGCTTGGGCCTGCATGGCTGAACCAGTGTGCTAATTTCACAGTGACAGGACTGATTTGTGATAGAAGAGTATCTGCAAGAGTAAAAGGGAAAGTTTATAGGACTGTGCTGAGACCTGCGATGTTGTATAGTTTAGAGACAGTGGCATTAAATAAAAGACAGGAGGTGGAGCTGGAGGTAGCAGAGCTGAAGATGTTGAGGTTTTCGTTGGGAGTGACGAGGATGGACAGGATTAGAAATGAGTTTATTAGAGGGACAGCGCATGTAGGACGTTTTGGAGACAAGGTGAGGGAGGCGAGATTGAGATGGTTTGGAAATGTGCAGAGGAGGGACATGGGGTATATCGGTTGGAGAATGCTGAGGATGAAGCCACCAGGAAGGAGGAAAAGAGGAAGACCAAGGAGGAGGTTTATGGATGTGGTGAGGGAAGACATGCAGGTAGTTGGGTTGAAAGAGGCAGATGTAGAGGACAGGGGGTATGGAGACCCTAACCCTAATGGGAGAAACTGAAAAAAGAAGAAGGAAAAAGTTCCTTTCACCGAGGCTACACGTGTGATAATTTCATGGTGATATTTTCTGTAATGGTGTATTACACATGTCGTCATGTTGTATGTATTGCACCATCCTTTATTGGAAATCTATTTTTATACTAACCTGCCCCTGTTAAGGGTCTCTGCACAGCCCTGGTTATACCATTGATGGTGTTTCCGTGGAGACTTTATTACCCTGGGGGTCTGTGGCCTGTGCCCTGTGCGTGAGAAGTGTGGGCCATGTGTGCTTGTCCAAAAACAAGACGATACTGTGGGTATTGTAGTGTGCCGCAGAAATATTTCCTTCCGAATTGTCGCTCAGGTTTTCGGAATAAACGAAATATTTGTTACTCTGGATATATGTCTAAGGCTGGAAGATTAAACCCATAATGATACGGATGTTTTAGGTTCAGAACAACTGGAATTGTGGACGCTTCCGACGTTGTAGGACTACATTATCCATAATTCAAAGCGCTCCAAGAGGCCATGTCGTCACTGCGGACGTGTAGATCAGATCTCTGTATATGGGGATATTGCTGTGATGATGAATGGTGCGGCTTAACTGTTGTACGTGACTACATGTAACGTGTTTTTGGTAAATTGTTGATTTTGTGTTTAATCGCTTCTGGAAGTGAGTCGATTCGCTTTGGAGATTTTTTTGCGCCTCTATTTGAATGTTGCTACGAGGCTCGGGCTCTGATCAGTGTTGCTAACTAGCGTCCAGGACAAGTGGATTTATCTTCCGCTGTATGATGCCTCAGGACAACATGAGCTCCTTGATTCAGAGACTTGCCCGACAGGCGCTGGCGACCTTCCGCAACCCGGTGAGTGAGGAAAGCAAGACGTTTGTGGAAAATCAGAGCAAACTGAGGAACCTGCTGGCGGAGGTCAGGGCGGTGGATCTTAAGATCGTCCCCCGGTGTGTGGAGAGCAGCTGTCCGCCACCAACACCATCGCAGCTCCTCGGTCCGCCTGTTACCTACATGCACATCTGCGAGACGGACTCGTTCAGCATGGGGGTGTTTCTGTTAAAGCACGGCTCCTGCATCCCGCTTCACGACCACCCGAACATGTACGGCATGCTCAAAGTGCTCTACGGCAAGGTCAGGGTTAGTTGTTATGACAGATTGGACTTCTCGGCCGACAGCGCCAGCGGGAGGCAGTACAACCCGCCGCTTCTCCCGTTCCAGAACAGCGCCATGCGGCCGTCCGTGCAGCGCTCCCTCGGCGAGTACACAGAGGAGAGTCCCCCGTGTGTATTATCCCCCCACAGGGACAATCTGCACCAGATCGAGGCCGTCGACGGACCCACCGCCTTCCTTGATATTTTGGCACCACCGTACGACCCAGACGACGGCAGAGACTGCCACTATTATAAAGTTTTGCAGCAGGTCCCCGAGGGTGCAGACAGAAAAGCGGGGGACCAGGAGCAGAGCGAGCTATGGCTCATGGAAATCCCTCAACCCAGTGAGTTCTGGTGTGGTGCTGAGCAATACCCTGGCCCAAAGGTCACTCTGTGAAGGAATCACCATTGAAAATGAAGGAAAAACTTGGCAGGTCTTTAAAAGCCTGACTTCTGTTTGTCATGGCACTGTATTGTCCCGAAAAACAAGCTGGACTGTGAACTGCGAACAATCACATTTTCTGACCTCTCATGGCCCTGTTGCTGTGTCTCACTATTACACTTGTGATCTGGCATGCCTGGCTAAGGCTGCCTTTTGTTTGTCTGAATGATAACGTGTATAAATGTTAGCTATTTCAAAGCAAATTTCCTTCATTATAGTCTTTTATTTTAATATATACATGTTCAACAAATAATAGGACTAGGCCTGTTTTTTTTGCAATTCTTGTATATGGAGTTTGTGGTCAAACAGGCATTACAATATAATCTGTATTAAATTAACAAACATTTCTATATAGTTCCACACCAATGGCTTGTTTTGTCTGGTTTTAATTAACTGGACCCTGATTTCCTGTTTGGTAATGTACATTTCAGCATGTCATACACACTGGCCTGATGTTTTGTCCATGCAAAGCTACTGAAGTTACAGGAGTAATTAGATAGCTAGTATGTTAAGATCCCAGATTAGCAGATAAACTTTCATTTCAGTTTCATTCTGAACTTTGTGCCCAAATCAAATGAGACTCTGCTGCAGTGATTCTCATCTGTTGGGTCACAGCTTAAAAGTTGAATGCAAACAGACATAAAGTGGGTCATTTAGGATGTTCTCAATCCAAAGCTCATATACAAAACTTTTGACCATGCTTTTTTATTTCGAAAGGCATCTTGTATTTCCCACTTACAAACATAATAGACTGCTTACAACTTGTTCATCTGTTTTTGGTAACCTGACAGTAAACAGTGACACAAACACTTACAGCCAGATTTATTTGTACACACACACACACACACACACACACACACACACACAGAGAGAGCACAACATCCTGGTACTTGTTTCAACTTTTGGGTAATGACCTAAAGGTAAAGGACAACTGTGTGAAGCAAGTGGATTTCAGAACCACTGCTAAAGAATACCTGACATAACGCAATGAGTTTTTTTAGGCACTTACACAGTTAATTGCATGACTGAAGCTTGAACTGTTTTGTAAATGATTCATTGTAGTGTTGTGTTGAGGAATCAACAATTTGGGGCAATTTTAAACAATAAATATCTCGTTTCATTAAAGTACGCCTGGCTTATTCTAGAAAAAAAAATCTTTCTCTCTCACACACATCTTCTCGTGTGTCTTAGTACAGGATAACATCCAGGTAGAAATTATACACATGAAAGTGTTAATTCACCCAAGATGCATTCTAAATATTTATATCTGATCATTGAAATAGGTGGCCATGTTTTTACCTGTGTACATTAATTTGATGCACTTGTTCCATGAATGCTCATGATGATTAGAACTAGTAAAATCTGAAAAGCTATGAAAGAGGCCTACATGACCTTGAAACAAAACTAAATAAAATTGAAGAACAGTGTAAGTTAGTGTTTTAATGTAATGCTCTGAGCTGCATATTAATTCATGAAGGCAGAATTCAATCTGACAGAAATGCATTTGTCTGTGTAAATACATGTGGTTAAACTCGGATCAGGAGAAAATCCAAATATGAAATGTAAAGGTAAAAAAATGGGATCTTGGATTCACCCACACCTTGCACGTTTGTCTTACCCAAAGATGTGAAAGGATACCCTCTAGTGGTGGGCCTGTGTAATGCCCAAACCTTGCCCATTTACAACACATGTACAGCAAATCTCCATTGTATTAATTTAATTATTTACAGATCCACACCTCCAAGTATGATTTGGACACACTTCGTTTGTGTACAAAACAATATTAGGAGGGCACACTAGGAACAAACAAAGTTCTCAGCAATCGCCCAGTTTCACAAAACTCAGCACAAAAAAAAAAAAAAAAGAAATCACAGTAAGGTAGTAAAGTGAGTGTTACTTCACCAGTTACGAAAAGCAGCAGTTGATTGTATAAAGTGATCTGTGAATGTTACACAAAAGAAATCATCAGTTATAAACATTAAAACAGTAGACTTCAAGGAAACAAAGCATACGAAATAACGTACTTGCAACAGCAGCGATTTGTTCCTGATCACGTGGAAAACATAAACAGTGTCATACATAAGACTCATATAAAGCTGCCTTGGATTTGTACACACAGGCCAGGTCAGATATCCCATAGTACTGCACAAATTCATATTGTTTATATACCACTTCTTACCAGGCACATGCAGAAGGTGGGACTTTCTTGTTTTTTTTGTTTTTTTTTTAGCAAGAGTGCTCCATTTCAATATAAATATGTTGAAGGTGTTTTAGGCAAATTACAACAACGAAATGATCAAAACGGCTTGAACAAAAAGATGTTGAAAACAATCTCTGCATTTTTTCCCTCAAGCAACCATAACCTAGTGTATAAAAGTTTTAGATAAGTAGTTAGCTAAAATGGATATAGGTTAAAAAAACCCACACCAAACTGTATCTGCCAAGAAAACATTATTATTATTGTTATTATTTAAGTTCAGCCTCTTACCTCAATTTAACTTTATGGAAAAGATTTAATAATCTCTACTGAAAAAAGGCAATTCAATAGTTATTTACTCACAATATATTCCATAATGAGAGAGCAAGGAGACCACAGTGGGAGTCAACAGTTTTCCTACCTGGAAGTAAGCTGAGAGAGAGAGACTGTGATGCTAACCACATTTATATTTGTTACATGTGGGAGTAAAATATAAATGTAATATAATTATTCAACTTATATTTTGTTTATTTCCATTCCAAATTTCTAGGCCCTGTGCAATTTCAGTCTCTGAGGGTAACATTTTTAAGCATCACTTGCTAACATTGAGGTTCCTTTTTGCAGTGGTCCTGATTGGTGAGATCAGCGTTTTTTTCATGGAGTAAGCATTTTGTACATGCTGTACCACACCAGCCTCAAGTTATTATTGTAAAATATTGATAATCATATTAAATCAGATTTTACTTTGAGTATGACATGATAATATGCGGAACAGGGTTACTCCAATAAAGGGAGGTAAGGTGTGGATGCCATTATTTTTGAGCACATGCCACTGAAGAACTCTGCATGTCCTGGTTAAGTAAGGTAGTATTTGGGATGTATTAAAACAATATGATGTCTGGGGCTAAAAGTGGGTCAACTTCCTCTATCCATCGCCATTTCCAGGTCACGTGGTCAGCAGGGTTGTCCAGGTTGTCTCTGGTTAATTTCTCTCACATGCCCCCCTGAGCTGCTGATGTCGGGGCAGGAGGAGCGCTCGCCCTTTTCTCTCTCTGTCTCTGGTGGATTTTCGCGTGCCTCCTTCGCTCGTCGCTTCGGGCGAACTTCCGGCCGCAGAAGTCGCATGAGAATGGTTTTTCGCCCGTGTGCGTGCGGATGTGCGTGGTCAGATGGTCGCTGCGGCTGAAGCTGCGCATGCAGATGCGGCACTGAAACGGCTTGTGGCCGGTGTGGATGCGCACGTGGCGCGTGAGCTCGTCGGAGCGCGAGAACCGGCGGTCGCAGCCCTCAGCTGGACACGGGTACGGCCGCTCATGGACCGGGGTCTTGCACGGCCGGGTCGGGTACTTCCTCGGTCGCAGTATGGGTCGCAACGGGACACTCTGAGGGTTAGACTCCGTGGGTGGCCTCAGTCCATCCACGGGACACGAGAGAGTAAAATTTCGTATCATGCTCAGTGGAGTGAGGGGAGGAGGAGGAACTCTAACGGAGTCCAGAGAGCAGGAAAAGGGTTTTCGGTCCTGGAACACGGGCGTGTCTCGCTGGCTGGGGCTCTGGTAAAATCCTCCGTATTCAGGTATGATGGAAAAAAGCGCACCGTCTATAGTGGACTTTGGGGATGTGTAAGAAGCTGACGGGTAGGTTAACGGGCATGTGCTGGTGGACAGGTAAGTGGAGGGGTCCTGGTAGGCATCCGCACTACAAGTGTAAGCTGGAGCCGATGTGTACATGTGCTCCATATCCTTCTCGTGGGCTTTGGCACAAGGTGGCGTGACTGAAAGGTCAGTAGGTCCTGGAGAGGAGGTAGGGAAAGGGGATGCGAGAGCAGGTGTCGCGTTTTGGACTTCAGTGCAGACAAAGTTGATCAAGCTGTCCGGGTTCCAGCTGCCGTGTGCGCTCTGAGCGCCGATGGAGATTTTACCCGTGTAGGAGACAGGAGGACTCTTAGTGCTGTTCGGGTCTATAAAGTCACCAAAGCGCTTTACTTTGGAGAAACTGTCCGTGCCAAGACCACCTATATCCGACAAGAAATACATCAGATATTGTATGTTAGTTTCCAAGTTATACCTTCCTGTATATGTTGTGGTTTATTCAAGTTGCATTATAAGAAGTTGTATTACAAGTCTAGCCCCTTGTTTTCTCTGTCATGAGACTATTTAGGCACATCCTCTCATCATAAAAAAAACGTGCAATTCAATGTAACTTTCGCACAGGTCAACTCGTAATCTAGAGAGAAGCAGAGCGCTTGGATCAGATCTATCTGCGCGCTTACCTGCTGATGCCTCGCTTCCTACGTTTACATGCGGAAAGCCGCTCGGTATGTCTGCGATCTCATCCATAGGACACGCATCCGGTGCAATGGAGCGGATCAGATCAGTCAGCGTTTCAGCGACTTTATCCACACTGTTAGCTGTCATTTTAACACACTGCAAAGTTGCTCAATTAAAAACCCACTGCCTTTATAAAAAAACAAACAAACAAACAAAAAAAAAAAACCCACTCCAGGGGTTACCCAGGCATTATAATTTAGGACATAGAAACAACCAAAACTGATGTCTCGATTTATTATGTTGTCTTCAATATGATGAACTGCTCGCTGATCTCATTAATAATTCGCACCCCTCAGTTGCCCGACGCTGTAACCGAGGCTCGTGAGTTCGTAGGCATTTTTAAAGGACGCTTTCAATGTGTGCTACGTCATTGACCATAAAAGGACATGAGATAAAAGAAGGTTGGGCGACTAATAGGAGGCACGCGCTGGGACACGACTGGGGATCAATGCACATCAGTCGTTCTTTAGCTTCAGGTTTTTATAGTTGTGCACATTTCAGGTCGCATCGGTTAGTGTGTTTGTGAGTGGGAGGTTTGCCTCCTCACTTTGGCTGTTTGGGTTTTGCGCAGGTTCTCTGCAGGTTGAGGAGAAACGAGCAGATAACTTTCCTACTCCGAAATCAGGAATTCCGGTCAGGTCACTCCCATAGATGGATCTCATCCGGCGGCCAGAGACACGCCCCTTTTGGCCAAAAATGGAACATCCGGAAATTTCGGGTCGGAAACCTACTCGTTGTGATAAAACCCATTCTAACATCATAACCACAATAGAATCATGGAATCATGTTGACTGAATGACGGAAAGTAGGATTGGAGTAAAACGGAAATATATTGTTTTTAATTAAGGACATCACTGAGGAGAAAATACAGATGAACGATCTATTTCTTTAAAGTCTGTTGTGGTTTATAATTTTTTTTATGTTCGTTTCAAACTCAAAAATTCACGATTCAGTGTAACAACAACAACAACAACAACAACAACAACAACAACACATTTGAACGGATACAGTTAAGGATTACAACTGTAATGAAAAGACAGATGCTCCATACATTTTCATATTATTTTATATTATTAAGTGTGTTCTGCTGTTTATATAACAACAACAACAACAACACCAACAACAACAACAACAAAAAATTCATTTGTCAGGTACCTAATTTGCACCTCTTTAAGCTCATTTTCAAGTCTTGGACTATTAAGATTGTGAACTTTTACTGTAAACATACAGACAAGCAATAGCTGCAAAATTCATGATCACGACCCCCCCTGAACACCCCTTCCCCACCCATTCCACCAACTTAAACTTATAAAATAACACATTTTGAAGACCAACTATAAACCACTATTATTTCAGATTTTTTCTTCTGCAATCCAGTTCAATAAGTGTTTCTATGATGCGGATATGAAGTAATGGCAAAGATGACACAGGCGAATTTGGAAACCCTTAGTGAGCTCTATATAGATTTGAGAGCAACTGTACCACCATGCAACAATTCCATAATGCAAAATGACTTCTCCCTGCCTCTTTGAGATGGCAGGAAGACACTTTACATACAGTATCTCTGACACAGCATCAAACCCCTTGTCGTCATTCTTTGTTTTTCTGCCACCGTGATCTATTTTCATCTTTGGCGGCGTGAGCAATCGAGCAGTTGCTGTACTTGTGATTGAGGCCTAATTTTGTAGCCACCCACACAAGAGAACAGCCCCTTCTCTGTGGATTCTCAGCCAAAGCTGAGGCTCTCCTCGCTGAATAGATTTGCCCTCCTACAGCTTGCCGCTCCACTCCCTCCTCCCTGCCGAGCTCGTGCGAGCTCCTAGCTTCTTGCGCGCCCACACACACATGCATGCACATGTCTTCACCGACGCTTCACACAACCCAGAGTGACGCAACCAGTTTCACAACTAGTCTATGTCTGAGTTATCTATCTCTCTGGACTGTACTCTGTCCATTTTTTTAAGAGAAATATGATTTCTTAATTGTCTTGTTTGTGTGTACGTCGGTGTACAGCAGAGCAGCTGGAATTATATCAAGTTTAGGAAACTTGTAATTAAAGAGCCATGCCACTCACAGATCAATGTGACGGTTCAGACACACTGTGTGTGATGACAGTTCACTAATGAGAGTTTGTCTCTCCACACTTAAATACACACTACATCAATTCCCCTCCTGTCATCTGAGATGCTGCAGTCCCGATAAATGGCTAATCTAAAAATCATCCCATGAGCTCTTATAATATCCACATACATTGGGTTGTAATGACTTTTAAAGAAAATCAGTCTTCTCTGCTGTCTTACTTAATAAAATGATTGTAGGCTGCCTGAGGAATTCACATGCATTTCAGTGTACAGGCCAAATGACACACATACTATGGATTTTGGTGTTTTGTGGAACTCACTGGCTATTTCTGTAATGGACGAACTCCATATGGCAAATAGTGCACTACATGGGAATGTGTTTAAGGCTTTCACACCCAGTTTTATGCTTTTTATTTGAAATAGTGAGAGAGTTCGGATTCAGGCTTGCCTGCCTCAACATTGTTGGGGGCAGAGCTTCAATCCCACTCCATGTCCTTGTCCTTTGTTTCACACCCACAGGCACAAAAATGTATTCCTATTGTGCCTGCATTGCCAGCTTCACTTTTAGATTTCTATTTAAATCTATCAGAAGAGAATAGGCACAAGTTAATAGTGTATATAAAAGCTAAAGCGTACTAAATTACAAGGAATATAAATAATTGGGATAAATAAAAATGTATGTGTATAGATAGATAGATAGATAGATAGATAGATAGATAGATAGATAGATAGATAGATAGATAGATAGATAGATAGATAGATAGATAGCTGGGCTATTAGGTTAATTGGATTAATTTCAAAATTCCAAGTTTAGCATATTGGTTTAATGTTTTTTTCTGATTGTCTGGCATAGCCTCCACAACTCCCAGCCCCCTGTACCCCTCCCATGCCCCTTATGCCCTGTACGCCCACGCCAAGCCATGTTTCACCACCCGTTTTGTTTGCGTGTGCCGTGGTGCTGCATGGGGGCCTGTCGACCCCTGCACACACCGATTAATCAAACGTCACAGAGAGATTTCTTTCAAATAGATTATTCCCTTTCATTACACACCAGACTGATATTTAATGCATGTTTTTTTGTTTACTGACACACTGGGCCCCAAAACACTGCTATCTGGTCCATTTTTAACCGATAAGTTTTTTTCAAATGATTATTTTAAATGTTGTAGTGTTTAATTTTCCATCTTGATTTTAGTTCCAGGAATACAATCTAATTTAAGTAATAGTTTTTAGGATTGTATTTAAATAATGTAGAATCATACAGTATATTAAGATTGTTACATTTCATATCTATGTAGTCAGTCAAATATCAGTCATACCCTCAAATAATAAAAAACTTTGTTTTTACATGATTTAATGCCAGTACAAAATGATGCAAAATCTCACAAAGCTTGCTTCTTTGTTGGTTATACTTTTTTGGTCGTATTTCGTTTAAAAAAAAACAGTATGACAGTATGGATTTTCCAGTACTAGGACAAATATGTAGCTATACACATTACACACTCATTTTACAAACAACTTAGTTGAACACTTACCAAATGTCTTACTCGAGGCTCTTTCAGTCCTTCAGTGGCTCTTTGGTTTATTCAGCTACAAAATTTCCACTGAAGCTTGTAACTCAGGCCTTTCTGCTCCTGCTGCCAAAACACACTCAGGACACACATACAATAATTACACACGCTTTCATAAACCTTTAAGACTAGAAGCAGTCATATACATTTCCTACTTGCAGGAAGCAACTGAATAAGTCAGACAGTGGGTTTGTTCCCACCTCTACACATCCTCAGAGTGGAAATTGTTATGATAATGAACAAGGTTTGGGAGAGAGCTAGGAGATTGGACCAGAAAACGTTGCTTTGCCGGGGGGAGTCCGTAGGTGTTTGGGTCACATATGCATATCATGCTCAGGGCGTGGTTTTCCTAACAGCTGACCTTTTTCAGAACGCGTTCTCACCAATAGCACATAGTTTTTTTATATCAGTGATTTTATCAGCATATCAGCATTCTTTTTTAAACTCTAGTTAAACATTTTTAGGCTGCAAAGTGCTGCAAAGTCAGAACATGTTTAGGAATTTAGTAAACTACTTGCCTAATGTTTGTACACAGTTGGTTTCTATAAACATTCATAAATCAAGTACACTTGATTTGTAAGCTCTAATCCTGATCTTTTGCAGTCTAAATGTCCCCTAAGCAGGCCCCATATTGATCATAAGATCAATGATGTGCATTTCAGATACTACATAATACAGGAACCTAGATTAGGAAACGTAATAAAATAATGACACACATGGAAAGAACCAGTCTGTAATTCTAATGAATGAGTGTAACTCTGTTTTAGAGACTGGCGCACCCCCCGTCACCCTTCTACCCAGTGCGTGGGTGGAGAGCCCAGGAAGATGGATGACCACGCTCCCAAAGCGTGATAGGTATTGCCCATGTCACCAACAAGAAACAAAGACATAAGGCAGCAGGATTGATTGCATGGGGGTGTTGATCATTAGGTGTAAAATCGACACAGACCCACCAAAAAATCGACACCGCTGCTTATATATGCACTGGAAACTAATGCACCATGTTGTTTATTTCTCATCATAGCAATACTTGCAGCTCCATGTAAATCTGTAATTTTTGTTTTCTGATAGATCGTTTTCTCTTTATACACCAAATTAAAGGCTTGCTGTGATTGATTAGGATTCATTCAATGACCACATCAACTTTATTAGTAACACGTGTACACTTGCACATTTATGCAATGAGCTAATCAGCTAATCATGTGACAGCAGCACAGTGCATAATATCATGCAGATACATGCTTTAGCTAGTGTTCACATCAAACATCAGAATGAAGAAAATAAGTTTACACAGAAAAGAGTGAGAAAGAAATCGCATCGAGTTTGCAGAGGTCAGATTGGTTACAGCTGCCAGTAAGTATATATGATTATATAACTAATATAATAACTGTTTATAAATGTGGTGCACAGAACAGAATCTCAGCATGCACAAGACCTCAGACTTTGAGGTGGATTGGTTACAACAGCAGATTGGTTTCCACTCCTGTCAACCAAGGACAGGACCTGACTATCACAGACTCACTTTTAACTGTTAAAAAATACATGGTCTGTTTTTTTTCTAGACTTCCTCTTAACTCAAGAACAATTAGATTATTCTTCTCTGATCGCTCTCATCAACATGATGTTTCAGCCTGCAGATGCTCTGCTTACTGGATGTTTTTCACACCATTGGGTGTAAATTCAAGAGCATGTTAGGGTTAGGGTTAGTATCAGAAGATTCTTAAATACTCAAACCAGCAATATCGTACCAATCATGACCTGGTTAAAAGTTATACATTTCACACTTTTTCTTAATTCTGACCATTGATGTGAACTGAACATGGAACTGAAGCTCTTCACCTGTATTTGCACGATATTATGTACCACACTGCTGCCACATGATTGAATAACTACATAAATGAACAGGTGTATAGGTATTCCTAATAAATAGTGTATGGTTGTATTAGTGTGCATGATTTTTTCATTATGTGTGCTCATATTACTTCTGAGCTTTAGGGCAGTTATCATAATACCTTTAAATTGCTTTGGTACAAATTCCTAATCATGTTTTCCAATGATCATTGTGTGTGTGTGTGTGTGTGTGTGTGTATATATATATATATATATATATATATATATATATATATATATATATATATATATATATATATATATATATATACTTTACTAAGTTTTTGTAACCTTGTGTACTATGAATGAAATAGTGATTAATATCTTTGCAGGAGAAAGTTTCCACAGTAAAGGTTTCCCACTATCCAGTGTATCAAAGAATCAAAGAATTAAGGTATATAAATTTTTAATAAACGTGAAATGCTATCAGGGATACTATTTATGAAAAGTAATTAATTTAAAAATATAAAAGTGTCTGATCGGATGCGTTCAAATTATTTACCATGACAAGCAGGTGGCGCCAAACACCAACAAATAATGGAGCTTAATCAGGCAATAGTGATATTTGGTTTTTTTTTAGTCAGAGCTCAACGAGTAAAAAAAAATAATAATAATATTAAAAAAAGATTTATTTCAAATACTGGGTTTTTTATATGCCTGACTTCAAGTGCAGACAGGTGGATTGGCATCTACAGTTACTGCCATACAAAGTTAGGCCTGTTTCAAAAAGTAAGGCTTGTACCCAAATATTTTTATTTTATTTTATTTTGGCAGACACTTATATACAGAGTGACTAAAAATGGGAGGAATAAATCTCATCCAATCAGAAAACTAGGCAGTTGGGGATTACTGGGTCCAAACATGGATTTCTAGCAGACCAAACCAACCAACCTTCCACCAGGTAAAAGAAAAGGGTAACTACTGAGGTCTCTTTGTTGCTGACATTTGTATACTACATACCATATATAGTGAGGACTGATTATACAGTAGAAAATCACAAAAAACAACATAATGACATTAATTATTTATATTCAAATAAAAATAAGCCAGTGGTGGGTTATCAGGGGCATCAAGATGTTCTGTGCTGGCCTAAACTTGATCAGAGTCACTGACATATGTTTTAATATATTTGTGTCCATGAATATTTATAAAATTCTTCCTAATAGTCAATTCTGTTTTGCACACTGCACTGTGTCTCGCACTGTTTGCACAAGGTTGCACACGATGCACTTTATGTGGCGAGGACACTTACTAGTCCTAAGCTCTGTGTTTTTCTGTTATGTCGCTTTATGTTGTTTATGTAGCACCAGGGTTTTGGAGGAACGTCTCCTTTCAGTGTGTACTGCGTCAGCTATATATGGTTAAAATGACAATAAAAGCTTCTTGACTCTTAAAATTCTCTTCACTTCATAGTGGTTCTCTCAGGTGCACAGAGATGGAGTTTCTATCCAATCAGATTTCAGCCATCACACCACGTGTTGCTGTAAGGCCTTCAGAAATGAACTTGGGCTCTTGGTAGCTTCTAATCCATGGTGCTTGATGCTGTTGCTTTACCCAACCAGAGTGCAAGTTGGCCACTCTGTGGACCCTAGCTGGCATTTTCACGTCCTTTGATTGGATGATCAGATAGCACTAGTCAGAGCTCACAGCTTTAAAAGCTGGTTTTTCCTTCCACAATGACTGACAGAAGTTGATTTGGTCAAAGATACTTACAGGATATTTAAAAGACAGACTTTTTAAGAAATGTTGGACATTGAAAGGGTATCATATAATCAGTATGGTATAATGCAGCCAAACCAGTTGTTATGCTTTTTGCTGGGTCATTTTCTAAGGTTAATTGATGCTTCTGCTAGAGATGATGTATGTGGTTGACGCAGGTGTGACTGCAGTGACAGGAGACTTGTTGAATTGTGTTCATTGGTTTTCTTGCTTTAGTAATACAATTCATTCACACTGCATACGATACCTGTCTGTGATGCAGCGCTCTGTTATTCTGAATTTCTGTATCATATTAATGGTTTCTATAGGTGTGGCATCATAATGATGCTGTTAAGAGATGGATTTATTTATTCAGGTAGGACACCTAGGTATAAAATGCACAGCCTGCCACTGGAATAACCAGAATTAGTCATTATTATCCAGTACCTTCGTTCTTCTTCAGATCACCCAACTGGAGCCTTTTTAGGGACAGAAAATACACTGATAGGACACTTGCTGGATTATAAATATTCTAATAAAGTGCTTTTAGCTATTTAATTTTGTTAAGGAGTCAGGACCATATAAAGCTATATGAACCCTCAATTAGTTCCTACTCAATTACTCAATCAGTCAGTCAACAAACAAATGCACTTTTGCTATTTTTTAGTGAGCAGTGAGAAGCAGCATTCAAGTCACATTCACATTCAATTTGACTTTAATTGCAGGCTTGCACATCAACTAGATTTGCCTGATCTGTGTTAAAAGATGTCTCTCCTGAATGCATGTATAATCTATTCCTCTCTGACTGAAATATTAAATAAGTTCTGGAGTTCTGGAGAAGCACACATTCACCAGCAATGTCAAATGTGAGGCCTAAAGAAAACAAAACGTGTAAAGTTGACACATCTCAATGTCCTTGAGACTTCGAACAGTCCACAGTCTCCAAACATCCTTGCATATCTAGAGGGCCAAAATACAGGCACTTGTCATGTCGGAACATTGTGTCTGTGCTGGTAGACAGTGTGAGACTTTTTGAAAATTTACCTTACCTACGCCATGCTGATCTGCTCTGGGTTATTAGTTTCTCTTATAATCACATTAGGTGGATATTAAAACACCGGTGGCACTGTTACGTAATGTTGTGAGTATCTGGAAACCCATCAGTGATCATTTAAAAAAGCAAAACATTTACAAAGTTCAGCAACAGTCCGAATAATAGCTATTTTTGTCATTAGTTTCATTTAATGACATTAATTATAGGTTTACTTGTTTTTAAGGTTTGAATTCAAAACATTCAGTATGAACTATAAGAGCCATAGACTCTTTTTGGATCTCAGATGTAACTACAGATTTTAATGCCATTGATAGGTTGTGAGTTTTGATTTTCAACCATGTAATAAAACTCAAAAAGTGTGAATACCCTGGTTATGCTTCATAAACCCCTGGGAGTTCCCAGACTTCACTGGTACTTAACCTGAAATGATTGCATTTTATATATGTGTACATACAGTATATCTATATATCTATCAGATTGTATCAGGTCAAGTTCCAGTGAGGTCTGGGAACTCCCAGGGGTTTGTGAAGCATTACAAGGGTATTCACACTTCATACACACACACACACGCACACACACACACACACACACACACACACACACACACACACACACACACCAGTGATGTCTGGGAATGTGTGTCATTGTATTCACTGAAAATGTTTAACATAAGAATACTATCAAATAACACAAAAAAAAGTTTGATGTATGCCAAAGTCTTTTTTTTTTTTTTTTTTTTAAACACAAAATTGACACAATACCCCTTCTTGTTCGATTCCATTTTTAATGGAAAATGTAAAACATCTCTTTAGCTTCAATGTACATACAGTAGCAAACAACACATACAGCAAATAAAGCACACCATGTTATAGAAAAATCATAATTAATATATTATATATGTATATTCTGCTATTTACATATATTTCAGCTGAAAAGTCCACATGAATTTTTTTTTTTAATTTTTTAAACAAACACATCATATACTGCAAATTCCTTTATATTCTCCTTCTGCACAGTGAATACCAGCCAAACTGTTAATAATTTAATATCACCTTGAAACATAAACAATAAAAGCTAACAGCTTGGCGTTGGCTGACGCAAAGGAATGCTGCTATGGTTGTGTTGGCCTAGCTGCTCTCCCGACTGTCTGAACCTCGGCAGACAAGTGTAGCTAACAGTTAGCAGCACAATAACTACTGATTAAGAATACGCCTCAGAGCCTCATCTTCTGGAGAAAAATGCCATTGGTGGTTGTTCTTTTGCATTGGATATTCACAGCCTATAGCATGTACAGCATTAGAGCTAAAAAGTGCTGTGCTTAGCAGTTCACCTCTCTTCCTACTCAGCAACTCTGCAGCTGCCTGCACAGGACAGAGAGAATTCCACTTCCTCTGTTCCACTGTTCAGACAAACCTCAGCATCTCACCTCACTTCCTGGCCAAGCAGGAAGATCTTGGGGTGGGGCTGAGCTCTGGAGAAGATATAGCAACAATAATCAAACAGAATATGGTGACATCATGGAGGAAATGTGATGGGTCCTTGCACTGAAGCAAAATAGTGTTCATGGTCATTGGTGTGAAGAGTATGCATTCAGAATCGGTTCTAATAGCAGGAGGGATCTGGAGATGGTCTGCACCTGGCGCCGCGCTCACACGAGTGAGCATGAATTCCGTCAGCATTCTTCCTCCTTCACCTCCTCTGTGCTCTGCTCTTTTAAATGCCGGCTCAAAGCGGCCACGGCATCCTTCACCGAGTGGTAGAAGATGTTCTTTACCTGAACAAGCAAGGTCGAATGCAATGGTGAGTACTTAATTGCGGAATACATGATGGCGACGATATCCTCGTTATAGGCTACGCAGGGGCAAAAAAGAAATAAAGGCAGCTCTGATTCAGATACTTCTCAGTATCTGCGTTCTTCTACAGAAAACCTAGCCTCCCCTTCACCTTCGGATTAAGAAGACGACGAGAGGCTGTTCTTACCCGCTGGGCTGAACAATCCATCTCATGTAGTGCTGCTGGCACATAATTGCTCACAAATACACACACATCCATCTGTATGGAAGGTTGAACTATTCTTTTTGTAATGCATTAACAGGTTGAACAGGGATGACTACATCTTTATATGAAACAAGCAAACGATTTTTGTATTTTGGTTTTAATAACTGGGTAATGAACAAAGAGAGCACCACAGGACACAGTTGAATAAGAAAATGTGAACGTGTCCCCTTACCTGCAATTTGTCCTCATAATTAACTTGGTCTTTGAGAGGGCGGAGCTCCTGGGTCAGGTAATATGAGTTGTGGGCATGCTCAGGGGACACAAAGTCCACATTCACCTGAATGCAGCTGTGCAAATTCATCACCTGAACATTTGAGAAACAATACAATTTAATTTTACAATTAAAAAAATGATATAAATAATTATTTTTAGATACATTACCATTAAAAGCAACCGTTAATATTTACTGATTTTCCAACACCTTTTCAGTAAATGATGCTGTAATCTTTTGCAGGAACTTGCACCTTCATAAAAGAGTGATCCTGATTGGCTTGTTTAGCTTTATGCAGATTTTGAGAATGAATAATCCTATTCAAGTTGAAAACACCTGTTCCCTCTACATATTCCTAGATCCCAATGGAACCCAATTATGATATATACCTCTACTCTGGTACGCATGTTCCTTTGACAGTGGAGGACACATAGAATAAAAAAAAGGTTCTGATTTCTTACTAGTATTACACACAAGTGACAGGAAGATCCATATCACTGCGTTTCGACTCTACTTTGTTCTTGTCTTTTAATAAAGTATGAGAGATAATGAGAGATAATGTACAGAGTGTGTGTGAAGGACCTGGTGCAGAGCTCCGGCAGGGATAATCACAGTGTCTCCGTAGAACTGCAGCAGCGTGCGACTCTCCACACTGTGTTCTTCCAGCAGCCTCTGCCGCAGCTTCGGGCTTAGGTACCAGCTCCCCTCACGAAGGGGGTCTGCCTCACTCTCCCATTCTGCCTCAGAGCCTGCCTCAGTGTCTGCCTCAGCACGCTCTGCTGCTACCTATACACACACACACACACACACACACACACACACACACACACACACATTTAAGGATTACCTTTTAATGCATATTAACTTCATTTATACTTTATTACACACACAAACATTAATGAGCGGTAATGAACAGTATCCAGTTCAGATATCTAATGTATGAGCATAAATCACTGCACTGCTTCAATAAACAGTACCATACCGTTTGGAGAAATTCCTGGATCTTATGAAGATCTTTGCTCAGGTAGATGTGCCACAGTGCACCTGGAATTTCATTGGGATCTCTCAGCCTCTTCTTTGCACCCTCATCCAGGTCCTCTTTCTCCAAGAGCTTCAAAACTCCTGAAAGACACAAACTGAAGGTTACCTCACAGACACACACCATGGGTCATAAAATTCTTTTAAAGATTACAGAGTGGCGTTTTTACTAAATTATTTAAGGAATAATGTTGTCTCAATTGATGATCACCATTATCTGTTAGTTATAAGGTATAACGTAATTTTCTGCGACCAACAACAGTGTAAACCTGTTTTGATTTTTATTTGAGGTGTTATTTTAGGTGTTATGTTATAAAGCAGAATACACACTAACTGTCATATACATTTGATTGGGGTTATTTAGTTTCCAACCAAAATAACTTATTAAGCAATTAATTTATTTATATAGATATTTTCTTATAATTTATCCTCAAAGTCAAATAGATTTCAGTGCCACAGAATAACCTAACAATCACAATAAAGGTCTAACCTGACTTGGAGAGCGCTCCATTGCCCTTGGCTACACCCACGTAGACCAGAATACTCATAGTGTCAGAAATTTCGACATGCAGATTGCTGGTTCCAAAGTCCTGCTCTGGGCATACTGTCACACCTGTGAATATGCATGCACACACAATTATATTTATATAGCACATAGGAATATTAAAGGTGCTGTGTTACTAAAAATGGGCGATGGGATAAATGACTGAAACAAGGACTCTGAATGACAGGCAAAGAAGGACAGTAGGAGGTGAAGGACTGGGGGAATACCATGTGCACAGCAGAGGCGAGGACCTAGATCTGGCCGAATGAAGAACGATGGAAGGCGAGAGGCCAGGTTGAGGGTACCATCTGGACTGGTGTATTCAGGAACTGGCAATGCCTTCATAACATCTTCATACCTTGCAAAGGCAATAGATTTGTTTTAATCCAACACACGTACTATACACTGCTTCTGCATATCTGCACTACAAACTTTCAACATAAACTGGCAGGTGCATATCATTTTATCATCACAAGTGACCCAGGTAAAATATAGACCCCAGAGTCATCAAATGATTAAACGAAAAACTCATTTTGTAAATGTCACAAAAGGTTAGACTGCAGAATAATGAGCTGCAACTCAAGCTTCATATAGAGGTTCATAATAAAATATGTTCAAGTATGTTCAAATTAATTAAAGTTTATTCTAATTCTGTAGGTGGGGTGTTTATGCCGAGGGCGAGCTGGGAAAACGGGCTGGTGTGGAGCGCTAACCTGGATGGCATGAGCGCCAGGAACTCTTCCCCTGATGGCCAGTCTTTCAGTCTGTATACAGCAGGGTCACCTTTAGCAGATTTAGTTCTCTCTGATGGAAAAAAAATAATAATTGGAACAGAAGTGATCACTAACCACAGTTCTAGAGGACCCTTTGCTCTAAATACCTTGTTATTTTTTCCTGCTGTAATACACTCGAACCTATACACACAAACCTATAACACAACATGTCCCATTTTGACATCTAAAATGTCTGTGGTTTATACAAACAACTTACTTGACACATCCTCGAATCCATCCCAGAATTCCTTGACACAGGTGTTAATGATGCTGCCATCACGGCAGTTGTAGAAATCACTGTGGAGTGCTGAGAATTCTCTGCTGAAGTGCTCTGGCTTCCACAGACTAGCATTCAGACTCTTGTGCAAACCAGAGACCAGCACTGGCTGTGTAGAAACAATGAAATAAAAAAATAGTCCTTACACTGAGCGGTAGTAGTTGTACAGGTTACTAATGTGTTATGAAGTCATTATTCCCTTGAGTATTCCACTGTGCCAAATATCAGTTAAAAAGAAGAAAAATTTGCAATGTCCTCTGTCCTAAAAAGTGCCTGCCTTGTCTCGTCTCTCATCTCCTGAAATGTTATTCCCCAAACTGTGCTCTGTAACACAAACCTGCTCTTGTGTCCAGTTCTCTTTGAACAGTCTTTGGTTGCCTAGGTGATGGTGATCTTTAAGCCAAAGCAACCGGTAGCTGCCTATCCAATCATGTGGAACGTTGGTATGTGGGTCAGCCAATGGGATTCGAACAGGCTTCAATTTTTCCCGCACCGACTCTTTCTCTTTATCTGTCAGCAAATCCTGGTTCAACCCAAGTTTGGCCATCTTTGATGCAGGAATTTTGTTTTCCACTACTGAGGCGATAATGTCATCCAGGAGGCTGGGCATGCAAGCTTTCTGAGCAGTCTAAAACATAGGGTACACGTAAAGTAAACTAATTAACAATTTCGAGAGATCACAAGATTACAAGGATGTGAGGCAATTTAAGGGTGTGACCTGATCGGTGTTGTTATAAACTGGTGCAAAGGCAATTCCAGGCCCAGTGGATCCCAGACGCAGTTTTCCAGCTGTGGATGTCAGGAGCTCACGCAAAGTGGAGCCCTGCTCTGGGCTACCTGACTTCCTGCCCAAAGTCTCCATATCATCGCGGTCCAATTTTCCTGAGGTACGCAAAAAGGTACATCGCACAACTTACTGGTTGTACACACACAAAGCAAGCACAAACCTTTTGAGAATAGAGAATCTTGAGAACTGAGAATCTTTTTTTTTTTTTTTACTTACCGATTCTCTCTGTGGGGATCTTGTGAACAGTGTTCTGTATGTTCTTCTGCTGCTGGCTTTTCAAGTCGCACTGCATTTTCTCAGAAACCTGACATCACAACACAATCATTTTACCTTTTCAGAATAAAATCTAATACATCTAAAGCATTGTAAAGTAAAAAGGAAGCCATACAAGGCATGATCCAAGAATCAAGGCATAAATCAGGAACAAATATATATAAACTAGAGAGTTCAATATAAGAAGTGGGAAACTTTGTTACCTGGATAAGGCCATTGGTAATGGTGGATCTGGAGAGGAAAGCAGTGCTACCAAAGCACAAGCACTGAGAGGGTATTCCGTATTCGCTTCTTATAGAGTGCATGGCACTCTGTAAATCTGCTAAAACTGTAGGTCATACAAAACAATTTTCGTCTCGGCTTGACATCTAATCAATATAACTGACAAGAATCTTACTTTAGGTCAAACTATGTACTAGGACACACAAAAAGATGAACGAGATACACACTCACCTCTCTCTGGGACTATTTGAGTAGGCATAAGGTTCTTCAGGTCATGGGGTTGATTTTTTACACACCTGACCCATGCATATAGCTCTTTATCTAAGCACATAGAAAAAGAAAATACACGTGTGATCACACAGGAAATGAGACACACTAGTAAGTGTCATTTAGGTGTATTTCTAACCTTTGGCACACTTCCTCTCCCGGGCTTTGTAGCAGTCCATGCAAACCACAAAGCCGCATTTGTGACAGGCCCAATGCATATTAAACAGAGTAGCCTCACACGCATCACACATCTCTCTCACACCTCTCACCGCTCGCTTCCACATCACCTGGGCTATACACACACGGAAACACACACAAAAGTTGTGAAAAGTGGGAGGATTGAAAGGCTCTTCTTAACAGAATGAAAGAAAACAAGGCTAATCTATTATTTGCTTATATGATTAATTAATAAAATTGATTTGTTGCATTGTATCTTTATATTATTTTGCTTATACTACTATATTTATTTATATAGCCACACTATGTTATATACACTATTTTCATACACACAGACACACTCACTGTCTTTCTTGACCCATGTGACAGCGATGTTTTCTGTCTTGACAAGCTGGCAAAACTTGTCTCCTATGAGTGTGAGAATATATTTGGCTGTGTCCAGCTCCATCTCCCATTGCTTGTCTTCCTCTTGGACCTCAAAGCCCGCCACCCACACACGCACTGCTTCTTCATCAGTGTCCTCAACTACAGAAAAGCCGTCTACGCGCACAACTCCATTCTTGCTGTATGACAATCTATGGCAGAAAAGAAAGGGCAGAGGTAGCAGTTACCATGACCATGAGAATAATATACTTGGGTGGTAATAAAAGTTTGCTTTCTAGCTTGATGAACAACTAAATAAAACCCTTCCTGAGAGTGCTGATACTGTTCAATTTTGCACTTTGTGGCAGAGTGATGTTGAATAAGACAGAGGCTGCCAGCATGTATTCCTGGACAAAGCAATTTTATATAGGCTCTCAGGAGCTGTTTTATAGACTATGATTAAGCTTGGTTGTTGACTTAAAGGCACTTTGAACTGGATTTATAAACCTGTTATGTTTCCATCAAAATCAGGTAGAATTGCTAACTGAACAATGATAAATAATCATAAAGACTCCAGCAGTTTTTAAGTAAAGTTCAGATAAATATCAGAGTCCAATTGAAACCTGCATATTTAATTAAAATAATCTAGCTTGTAATACTGTAATGTTAGATAAAAAAATACTCATTAATATGCCTGGATATATGAATTAAAAGTAATATGCAATAGTAGCTTGATGCATAAAATCATGCAGATAAAAGTCAAGACCACCAGGTAATATTCACATCAAAAATCAGAATGATGAAAAGTAGTTGAGTGACTATATCCTTCCTGGCAGCTTAAACCAATCTCACAATTTTCCTTCGACCTCTCTTAACAACAAGGCATTTCCACCCACAGAACTGTCTCTCACATCAAATCTTTCGCTTTTAAGAGTGTTGTGTTTGAAATTCCCAGGACATCAGCAGTTTATGAAATACTGACATTAATGCCATCATCAAAGTCACAGAACTCACTCTTTATTTTCCATCCTGATGTTTAATGTGAATATTGAACTGAAACTCTTGACCTGCATCTGCATGATTTGCTGCCACATAATTGGCTGATTAAATAACGACATAAATGTGTTCCTAATAAATTGGATGGTGAGTACAAGGGCTGATAAAATTTTTTTTTTGCAGTGACGTGTGTGCGCCACTTTCCAAGCAAAGGCTGTGAGCTCCATCTTTCCCTTCTCGCTTTCTGAGCGCACGCTCCATAAATCACAAGCTTTGCGTGGAAAGTGCCGTACACACCTTTTCAGCCTTGTTTTTGTGTGTTTATAAATGAGACCGATGGACAGGTAAACACAGAAGACGCTGCAGAATGAAAAGTGGAGGAACGGGGAGAAAACGAGGAGGAGAAGATTCATGCCAAAGAACACAACAGAAAGTTTACCTCTTTTTTTTTTTTTTTAAGTTATTTTATATTGATTTTTTAATATTTTTATGTATTAATATATTTGTATTTTGATGTAATATGGCAATTAAATGCACTAAATGGGTTTAGTGTCCACAGATTACAATTTCAGCAAAAAATTTAAATTTTTTAAAGTAATTACTCGTTCATTTCAAGAGACCCATCTTATTTTCTCTTGAATATTTGGTGTTCTATCTTTAATGGAAAAAAAAAAATACTTCTTATCCGATTACTCCATTAATCGATAGACTAACCAGTAGAATACTTTTTAAAATAATTGATTGCTGCAGCCCTAGTAAGTACAGGGTATCCTACTAGACTAGTGGATAATTGTGCATAGTGAGTGAGTACATGCATACCAAGACTTTAAAATAAAGCCACAAAAGTGCCATATTGCACATTATTTGCAATAAATACCACTGTCAGATAGCCACCCTTCCATAGAAACTTCCTTCTGGCTTTTGCTCGGTCAGTGCTGACAAATAACATTGGTGGTTATCCAGGATTCATTGAATCCCAATTACATACACAGCAAGTGTTTTATTTCACCCCCTGTAACTGGCAGAGGTGGTGAGAATCACCTAGATAATTTACAGTATGTCACAATGTCATTAGGAGAACTCCCTGGAGAAGCATGATTCTTATCCCCCTGAGGAGGTGAGACTCCTTGCAGACTTGCAGGTCGACAGAGAGAACGGGCTTTCAGCCTGGGTATAGACTTCTATTTATGATGGCTGCCACAGCCCAGTGGGACAATCTCTGACTAGACAATGGAGTCCCTTGTATCTCCACTATGACAGACAAACAGTTGATCTGAGGATTGTATGGCCACTATTCAGTCAACACAGCGTACACACTGGGCACAGCGGTGAACAATCTGCCTGTTCAGCTTCATGGGAACACTGGTGATCAGTGTCTGAAGATTGCTGAGTTTGTTACAAAACTAGCAGAAGAATAGCTAAAATAATGCTGGTGCTTATTATACATAACACAATATTGTAAGCCCAATTATATATCATCTATGTTCAGGAATCAAGCAATGCACATTGGGCATACAGCTTTACTTAGTGAGATCACCGGTAGCATGGGTTGTTTAAGTAGAGTAACAGAAGATTTTTGCAGCAGGGGTTGTTAAATCACTTGCCTAAACATGAGGGAGAAAGCCACTTAAACCTGCTCTAAGTATGTACCCACAGATCTGTTAATCAGATGGACAGCAGGATTTATGAAAAAGTAAGAGGGGGGCAATTAGCAGAGGAAGAACTGATCATCAGGCAGAATGAGGAATGAAATGGAGGGAAACTGACTCCCACCTCAGTGCTGCTGTGTTAGCAATCTAGCTAACTTGGCAAGCTCAGTAATGTACAGCACAGTGTAGACACAGAAAGGCAATCACTGTAAGAAGAGAAGTATATGAATGCTACAAAAGAAAGAGTGACCCCCACCAAAACAATGATAGGTGAGTGCTGTCATTTAATAACAGCATAGAGCAGCAGTAGTTAGACTTATAATAGCAATATTATCACTAACAGAAGAAACCAACTCAATGCTAGCATCAGTTCCTAGGGTTCTACAGAAAGAGTGCTAGACTGTAACAGAGTCCCCATAAACAGCCAGCCCATTCCTATTGGAGGTTTACCTGCGAAAGTAGTAGAAGCGACAGAACACAGGTGAAAGGACAGGTTCCTGGGCCTTGCGTGAACGGTCCAAGCGACACTCCCGGCATTTCTGGACATTTGCGCCAATCTCTGCACACGAGTCATCCTGCAAGAATGCCTCGCCACTCTGCTTTAGCTTTCTTACCTTCCTCCAGTCCTTTAACACTGAACGACCAATGCCGTCTGAAGAAAAGAACCATCAGCAACCTCGATCAGCTTATACAGCTACAGAGCACACACACTGAAATCTTTCACAGGTTACACCTTGGAACACTGAGCCACAATAGCACATCTAAATGTATTAAAGCAAAGCTTTTGATGGCTGAAATAAGCCTTTTTTAAACAAAACAAAACAAAACAATTCTTACAACTGTAATTGGTCTACTTCTATTATTAAATAACATGTCTCAGTGTGACAGTATCTATAATCGATACATCGATTAGAATACTGTTTCAATTCATTTTTGCTGCATTTCACAACCTATCTGCATTGTGGCAAAAACTAGTCAAATTCACAAACAATAAAAAAAAAGTTTGATGACAGCTATTCAACAAAAACTGGGAAAAAGCCAGCTTAACAAATGTTAAAGTAGTAGCCTAACTCTCACAAAATTGCATTTCTAAAACACCCATGCTCCAAAAAAAAAAAAAAAAAGAAGATATTTAACTTACTGCTAGGCAGCCTGTGCTGAGATTTCTCTTTGGTACTCTGGATTGTGCCATTAAGCTTTGCCTCATCGTCTTCACCCTCTTCATCTTCATTGTCATTTGGCTTCTTTCTGAATACCGGTTTGGGGCGCTGTATGCTCCCTGGGTTAAATTTATGACACTCACTTTCGGTGCCTGAGTCCCCTCCAATCTCACTTTGAAAGCTGGACTGAAAGATCCTCTTCTCCCCATGATTATCCTTCTCTATCTTTATGTCAATTGGGCTTGGCTTCCTTATATTAATGCATAGTTTCTTATTCTGAAAATGAGGCTTCTTGCCCTGCAAGTTGCCATTTCTCTCTATGGTGGGCTTTACGTCTTCAAAAGTAACTTTATTTTCCAAGGTGAGAGGTGTTTTTTTATCCTCCATGTTGGACTTAACATTGCTTCCATTGGTGTTCCTGTCTTCAATGAGGCATTTCCTGTCTAAAGTTTTACATTTCCTATTATCCAGAAAATGTTCTTTGCCCTCCTGTGTGGACCATTTATCCTCCAGTCCATTCACCTCCTGTTTGATTGGCAGAGAGACAGTGGTTGTTGTGGTTAGTGTGGTACTGCCCCCTGCTGTCTCTGAAGTGATACTACCTCTGTCCTGCTCAGAGTGCCGGGTAAGCCAAGCTTTTTTCAGTTTGTGGTAATTGATTTGACCAGACTGGGCAGGTTGGTTAGTATGGGCTAAAGAAGTAAGTGGCTGAACTTTTGCCACTGAATCCGGTTTGTTGGCTACAAATCCAGTGACCTCAGGTGCCAACCTGGGATATTTGGCTGGGCTGGGATTGAATATCGACTCTTTATCGTGGTCCAGATTGTGTGCAGTGCATTTGGTATGTGTACTGTTTGTAGTGCAAATGTATCTACTCTTGGTAGCATTCAAAGTGTCCATAGTGGTCAGAGGCTGAACAGCATGCATTTGTTTCGATTCTAAAGCAGCTAGTCCAGCTCTGCGTTTCTTTACATGAGGGATGTCTCTAGAGAGGCAACAGGAGAGATTCACCTTTGGCTGAACTACCTTATTAATTTCCTCCATCTCTTTTTCACATTCCTTGGAGTCTATTCTAAAGTGTGGTGTATCTATATTTACAGAATATTTCACACTATGATTTGAATAATGAGAACTCATATTTTTAGTCATGTTCAAAGGTGTGTTAATGTCATGCTTTAAAGTGACCATGTTAACAGGGTGTACTGTGTCCACAGGGGTCCACAGGATGCCCCTCTTACATTGACCGTTGCTATCCTTCAAGTGTGTGTTGGGCAATTTTTCAAACGCTCGCACATGTTCACACTGAACTTGAGAAAGTGACCTTTCGGTGATGGTGTGGTTCACAGGCATGTGCATGTAGCCAGAAGAACGAACAATGACAGACGCCGTAGCTGCCTGTGTATTCGCCAAGCCTCCATTGACTGCATGACCTCCTAGCGCTCGTTCTCGATTGTGCAAAACTCCACCCCTATGCAAATCATAACCCTTTTTTGCGAAGGATATTGGCTCAGGAGCGGCTCTCTTTCCAGCAATTGCTCCGTGTCTAAGCTCTGGTATTAATGTTGGAGGTCTGTGTTGATTCTGACCTTTCCCAGATAAGCCCATTGGCTGGACGGGTGTCAAGGTCGGTGGGGACAACCTACCCTGCCCTGCCTCTTTAGACGTCACAATGGGTAAGGCTGGGGGATGGAAAATGGGAGCCCTGTGCAGCGAGGGGACAACACGAGAAGACGAAGAAGAAGAAGAAGAAGAAGAAGAAGAAGAAGAAACTGGAGTAAGAGAAGCAGAGGAGACTTTTCTCTCCATAGTACTGACTTCCAGTAAGTCCACTGAAACAGCTTTTGAAATCAACTGCTCTGTAATCTTGCACAGTAGACCCTCATCTTTCTCAGGGTTATGCTTGACAAGGGGTGGAGGTCTAGCTTTGACAGTACTCTGTGTATTAGATAAAGAGAGGACAGAGGCAGCAGTGTTTGGGGAACTCAGTCTCTCATACAGCTCTTTGCTGGGTGGAGCTCTACGAGTAGAAGCCTTGTTCTCCACACTGCCAGCTGCTGGAGTGTAGTAGCTACTCTGGGTAAGTGTCGGTGAAGGCTGGGCTGATTGCAACCTAGGAGGCACGCTATGTCTGAAAATGTGCATCTCTCTCTCATGCTGTCGTTCTTTCTCTCTCTCTTTAAAATTTAGTGAAGGAGTGGGGCTTTTAGGATAGGGTTCTTTATCTGAGCTGAGTTTGGCTGTGAATGGTGCTACTTCAATGCTCTCCTGCAGAATGCGGCGACTCTCTTCCTGGTAACAGCTGGTGTGGTCACCTGTGAGGTCAAACAACAACTGGGGCTGTTTGGCGCAAGCAGAAGGTGACTCTGTGACTGTGGAATGGGATACGTGTCCATTCTTTCCCACTACTGCCCTTATACGCTCCTGTTCGGCCTTCAGCTGCATCTTGATGGAGCTTTGTTCCTCTGTGAACGCACTGAACTCTGATTCCCTAGAAACAGGAAAAGCAGGCAGAAATGCATGACAATAGCACACAACACTGTTTAGTTCACTAATAATCCTGGCTGAACTAGAAAGTCATACCCAGACCTCATCTGTAAAGCTATAGGTGTATAGGTGTGTCATACCCAGACCTTATCTGTAGAGCTATAGGATGTATGAGTGCATACTCACTCTGTACTTTTAGAGATAGGGGTGCTGGGCTGGGTAATCCTGGATGGTCTCTGGGGTTCAGTGCTTGAAGGACGTACAGGCAGTAGGGGTCGCAAAACCTGATTTTCTACACTGGTTACAGGAGAGGTCTGAGGGACCCAAGGGTTTGGTGTAGTCTGTGAAAACATGAACACAGTCACACAAATAAGCACAAATCACATATTTTTTTTTAATACTCCAGCGACAAGTCAAATGACTATTCAGGCAGTTTATGGAAAAAGCTTTTAAGGTTGAAACTAGTAAAAACAGAAATAAGGCCTTAAATTTGTCAGTCCCTACAGATACTTGTGCAGTCAGAATAGCAAACCTTTTTTTGCATCTACAGATTAAACTTCACAAATATCACATAAGTACCGGACAACACTCATCAATCAAATATTGAGAAAGTGAACAGTTCTATCAGGAGGGCTTTTATTTTCACTTGTTTCACATTTCTTTTCTGCCCCAGAAAGCACAAATTATTCCATCATCCAAAAAGAACATCCTTACCACAATGCCTAAACAGTAATTGGATCTGAAACAAAAAAAATAACATCTAACCATACAGTTAGGTCCTACTAGTATCACTATGGGTAGTAATACAGCTATACAATATATGTTGTCAATCAATATGAAATTAATTTTATTAATTATATTAATTTATAATTGAACTAAGCATAGATTCATAAGATTTGCACAATGTTCTTTCTTTTTATACATGCCTTATCTCATTCATTTAAATTTATCCTACTCTTTAATCCCCAATATTTCATTCAACACTACATAAACTTTAGTAACACAGTAGTTGATGGACTTAAATGAATCCTTACCCTCCTCCGTGTAGCCTCAGAGATGCTTGAGGTCTCTGGAGGAGTCCACTTGGGCCCTGGTATTCCCAGACCATAGCCATGCACCCCATTAGGAAAAGGTGGCCAGAGTACTGGATACAGGCCCATTGGTGCCAGGGAAGCAGTTCCAGGGCCCTGGCCTAGAAGAGATGGGGCTGCTTGTAGAGCCAGTGGGTGATGGGGAAGTCCCAGAGGCCCCAGCCGAGCATGTCCAGCCAGGAGTGCTGAGGATGGGGGCAAACCGGGCAAGAGAGCTGGAAGTAGGTGAGGGTGGGGGATAGAGGGGTGAGTAGAGCATAAAGGAGACTGGGAGGGAAGGGGAAGAGGTGAGAGATGTGCAGCGGGACTCATGATCTTGGTGTGTGAAGTGGTGGGGTAAGGCTGGGGGAGCTGGAAGAAGGAGATGGGCTCAGATGGTGTTTTGAATGGAGATTGGGTGGGGTGTGTGGAAGTTGGACATAGGGAGAGAGACTCTCCAGTTCTCTCCTCACAAGTGCTGGATCTCGATAGACAGTGAAAGGCTCATTTCTGTCAATGATCAGTGGGTTCCTAGTTGATTTGTCTGGAGTAAGTGTGTGATTAGAAGTATGGGCAATATTCTGAGGAGAGGTCCTTGATTGAGCTTGTGTGTCTGTTTTGCTGGGAGACGAGGCATTCAATTGATTAAGTGTCGAAGAAGGGGTCACTTTGGAACAATGTGTGTTGTTAAAGCCAATATGAACGTCATCAGTACTGACTTTTGATAGTAAACTGCTCTCTTCGATCTTGGCAGCTTGAGGAGAGGCACTGCACTTTAGTCTGGTAACCTCTGTAATATTTGGTAGCTTGGAAGTCTCCTCAAGAGAGGCACATGGACTTGAGCTTACAGTGGCCTTGTGGGAGATTTCTGAAAAAAGAGCAGCATCATGTCTAGGACTAGTAGCTCTAGGAGACTGGACTGACTTATGTACTTTAACGGCATCAACCTTTTTGTTGCAAAGCATGTTGGGAGAGTGAGTCAACACTACTTTGGGCTCTTCTTTTACTGCTTCTAATGAATTGCCATTCGGTGTAATGGCATCTGTGCATGTTGATTCAATTGTCTTGCCCTCTGAGTCACCAGGTATAATCTCCTGTTCACACTCAACCCCTCCACATTCGGATGCTGATGTGTGTAATAACACGCATGCAGGCTCTAAGGAAACCAGTTGCTCATTCTCTTGAGATGCCAGTAGAGCAGAGACAGCTTCACAGTCCTCTTGTGATGCACCTTCACTCCGACCCTCCATCTCGGTCACTCTCTCTCCACGTTCATTCTCTTCTTTATCACACCCCAATCTCATGGTGCACTGTAGTGAATTGACTGTTTGATACACTCTGTTGCAGGGTGTGTTGGTTAAATGACCCTGCAAGGGCATTACTTTCCCTACTGTCTGACATTCATTCTCTGCTAACTGGCTGGAAGAAAGTTCTATGATTTTGGGGGACAAGTGAGCCTTCAGGTCATGTCCTATATGTGCTGCAGCATTGTTGACTGTCAAGCACTCGGCTGGCTTCTTTGAAGATTTTCTCTGTAGACTTTTGGAGTCCAAGATGTTGCCCTCCGAATCACTGCACTCTGACTGATCAGAGTCACTGTTACCTTTCTGCCTTTTGAACCCAACACTCCTACTGTCCTTTTCATCCTGCTCTTCCTTGTCCCTGGTTTCCTCCTCTTCCTCTGACCAAGGCTGATCCTACTCTTTGAGGAATCTAGAAACATGTAAAAATAATAAAGTAATAAAACAATAGGTGTGCAGAGGACTCTACAAGGAAGAGTCTATTTTAGGCAACAGACAGAGCGCTGAATGAGAATGGCCTCTCCCTATTGTAATAAATCTAAATACAACTAAATGGAATTCAAACAGTGAGGAAGTTTTTAATATCAGCTTAATGTATTGGTGCACCTCACCTGCTCTAGCTTCATCAGCTCTGCACTCCTCCCTCATCCCGTTTGTGATGTCCTCTGTCGGGCTGCAGTTGGAGTTTTCGCTGCACAGCTCTCGCTGTTTCCTCTGCACTGGCCCCGAGCTACACACCTGCAGGAGAGAGGAGGAGGGAGGAGGAGAGATAAGTGTGTGCATGAGTGTGGGTGTGTGTTTATAGTAGAGTCAATAAATCATGAGCTCTATATGTGTGTGTGTGTGTGTGTGTGTGTGTGTGTGTGAATTATAAAGAATCAAATTACTTACTGTATGTGTGTGTGTGTGATACAATACCTTGTCTGTTTCTGTAGTGTTTCTTGACCTGTTTCCTGCATTCTGGAGAAAGATTAAAAGACATAAAAAAATAAATAAAATAAAAAACACTACAAATGTTCACCCACTCAAACACACACACACACACACACACACACACACACACACACACACACACACACTAAAAAATAAACAGAAGACTGTTTTACTCACCAGGCTGATCCTGCTGATCTTGTTAGTGTGAGGTTTACAATTTGTTGCAGAATTTTCTTCCACTAATAACAACTGGCTAATGTCGTCCAGAACCAGCACATGTACAAGCACAGGGTCCACACTCATAGGCTCTGCTATCTACAGGATGAGATAAAAGCATGTGTATGACACATAGCATAGCAAACTTCAATTCATCATAGCTAATCTGCAATTGCTTGTTCAAGCTCAGAAAGCAGCGTGCATTTTCTCACCTGGTCGCTCATGACAGTCATGGTTCTGCTGTTGTGCTCATGATGGCTGACAATGCCATGAAGCCACTGAGGTTTGGAGTCGGGTTGGAACACCTTCACCCTGAGGCCCTTAACACTGCTGTGTCCTGTATAACAAATATAACAACTGTCTATGGGCATCATCACAGAAACAACACGGGTCCTCATTTGGAGTAAAAACAACCAAACAAAAAAACGAGAGCTACATCCGAAGCAATGTGCCATCTTGTACCATAGCATATATCAGGTATACTAATACTTTTATATTTAAAATAGTTTGGTATCCTATTTAGCATATCATATCCATCTGATTACTTTTCACCCAACAATCTAACAGTACTTTCTAACAGTACTTTTCCATCAGGTAGAATAGAAAATCTAGGGAAATTCAGTTTGGTCGGCTTCATCAATTTTAAACCGAATGCGGAGTAAAAGGCAAATCAAGGTGAATCTAAGCAAGCAAGCTCCTCCACTGTTAGTACTGTAGCTATTAATTACTGGCACTGTTAACAAATGAGTTGGTCACCAAACAGCCACAAGGAAACTGCTCCTATTTTCAAAGGTACCATTATGTGATGGGTAATTAAAACGCCTAGGAATCCGATTAGTAATATTGTGGCAACACATCATTGAAAACAGGATGCAGGTCAATAAAATACAATAGAAAGTAAAAGATTAGCACATGTTCACTTTAACGAGGTAAATTCATCTATAGTTATACACAAGTAAGAAGAAAACATGAAACTGACTAAGAAACAAAATATATCCTTGATAGAAAGGACTTACGGCCATCTCTGTAATTAACTAACATTTATTAATAAGTAAATGATAAAACACAAAATCAACTGGAAGCCTGACACTGCATTTCCAGTGCTTTCTTAGCTGAAGGATTTAAAGAGATGGCCCAACTTTCTAATTTTCCAGCGACAGAAGAAAGTGGAATAGATTACCTAGCTGAAGAATGTGCTGGAGCTGACGATGTCTGAGCCAAGCCTGGAGCTGCTCATGGCTTGAAAGGTCTCTCAGCAGCAAGTTCCCGCCGTCCACTTCCCCCTGAAAACACACACACACACACACACACACACACACACACACACACACACAAAACAGCATAAGAGTGTGATTTTTATAAGCCAGTAACTAATTAGGAATGACAGACACACACACAGGAGGCTATGAATAGCTGTAGTTAGTGGAAGAGAAACAGAAGACTGCTAAAGAGAAGAAGTGAAATTATACATATCTACAAATTCATATGGACAGACACACACACAAAGAAAAACGAGACAGAGAATCATTACAAGACAAGCCAATGCAGACACACATGGCATTTGCTAATCCAAACACAAACCCCCGCATGGGTACACACATACTGAATATAAACACACACACACACACACACACACACACACACACACACACACACACACACATACTAATAGAGAGTCGAGATCTACAAGGTTGGTTATGTAAAACAGCATCTCTCACATACCATACAGAAATGACTAATTTCCAGTTTTTCACACACTCACATTAGACATATTTTCACACTCACGTGTGCACGCGCACACACAAGCACAAAGGCAGCACATCTCACATCAACCTGTACAACTCAAATGACTTCCCTATCCAGTATATCAGTAAACTCCTCTCTCTCCTCCCTCCCTCCCTCCCTCCCTCTCTTTCTCTGTGTCTGTTTCTCTCCTTCTCTTCTGCCATCGAGCACACACACACACACACACACACACACACACACACACACACACACACACACACACACACACAGAATTAAGGTTGATCCCTTTCACTTGGAAAGGTCACGTCTAAGCTAGGTCTTAACACCATTAGCTGTGCAGAGGGTGTAAAATGTGTGTGACGGCACAGAGATGCATGGTTGGTTTTGTTTGAATAGCCAAATGCTGGCCATCAGCCTTCTGCCATTCTCGTTCTCTTAGGTACTTTTGGCTTTACAGTTTTTATTCCTGTATTCTGAAACGTCAGTGTGATTTCACAGCTTTTCAGAGTCCTACACGGCTGACCTCAGCTTCAACCTGTACACACACATAAACACACACACACACACACACACACACACACACACACACACACACACACACACACTCTGTTCTGTCTCTCTCATGGTATACATCTACATGTAGAGTGTCAGGTGCATGTAGAAACATTCCTTCCATTGCAGACACATAACCGAACGCATTATCTTGATGAAAACATTTACTGACACATGTAAGCACACAGTTTAACACACAATGCTTCAGTAGATCTACCACATGATATTTTTTTTTCTCATCTCTCAACACTTAAAAGGCAGCTGTATAGAGAAACAAAGTCTTCCAGCCTGAATCATTTCAGGTGATTCTGTATGTTGGATAAATATGAAATTCTTTGGTTTACAAATACATTTTATGGACAAAAGTTTGTGGACACCAGATTATAAGCTTCTTATGTGCTTTCTAAAGATCTCTAAAAAATGGAAGATGTTCCACTATTTTTTGGTGCGCAAAAACACACACACACACACACACACACACACACACACAC